>NW_026020341.1:831547-990139 GCF_900185275.1 Solanum verrucosum | reverse complement strand
AAATCTCTATTAAGAGGAACTGCCTTCAAAATCGTAACCAAATCTTTATCAGGAAAGAAGTCAAGAAAACCCATCAGAAGAAAGATATTCTCTTGATAAGAAGTCTGGGAGGGAATTATCACATCTCTTTTTATAATGAATTTCGAAATCAAAAGGGGCTAATTGTGCCTGCCATCTAGCAAAAATTAACTTAGACGCATCATAGTCATACTAAAAGTCTTCTATATTTAAATAAAGATTAGATCCGTTCATGGTCTATATAAAAGAGAAGTTAGTTATCCGGCATAGATATAATTTCTTATCCGGATATAGTCACGGCTTAACTCAGAAATAAAAACTGAAAATAAAAGGAAGTACCTTGTAGCAAATAGCACACTTTACTATTCCTCCGGCCAAAGTCCGATAAGCTTACAATACTTGAAAATATTTTACATGTGGGGAGAGAGAAAGTATAAAGAACGAGAGAGGGTTTCTAAAACCTGCTCTCAATTAAAGAAAAACAAACCTATTTATAGAAAAGAAAAGCATCTTTGTACAGGATACTGGGCCCCTATCTGGGTCCTGGTAACAGTGTATTTACGATTGGTGAACCGTGTTGCTACAGTAGCATGGGCCCGCTACCGACGCACATAAGCTTTACACTTTATCCTTTAATTTTGCCAAAAAATCATCGACTTTGTTTAGTGCATCCACTGGACTTTCTTCTTCATATTGTTGGTCTTCGTGCATATCTTTGCTTGTTTCACTACGCATTGATGAATCTAATTTTGCGTAATGACTTATATTTCGAAGAATCTTCTTCTTTACTTCTTCTAGATATCTCATAATCATTTCATTTTGTTCTCCTTCATCATGATTAGAAATTTTTCTAGCCATATGTTTTACGGAGGTTGAGTCATCAGTCATAATTCCTTTATTAGGAATTGAATTATAATCGTGTATGGTTTTCGTAATTAGATCCAGCAGTTCTTCTCCGTATATGGACTTTGTTTGAGGATCTTTCTTCATCAACTTGTCCCAAAAATTATTATAATAAGTTCTGTATAGGCAAGGGATTTGTTCCTTAGTGAAATCTACTTATGAAACCCATTTATGCATCCACGGAACAGAGAATTCTATAAAAAAGTATATCTGTTCAATTTGTTGAAAATAACAAATATGTTTTTGATGATATAACTTGTTGAGATCTGGGGAAACCTTGACCCATTCTTTGTATAACTTGAGAAATGGTTTGGACAATATTTTTATTGTTAGCTCGTGGTATGACCACCCGTTTCAAAACCAATTTGGAATAGGATTTGCAAATATCTTGGAACATACTTTTATAAACCAAGTATGTTTATGCCTCTCATTGTTATAACAGAGAACTTTATTAAATGCCTGAATATAATCCCAATAGGTAAAGCTTACCATGACTTTGTTTAGATTGAATTGTCTTTCGGTCATTGAGGAAGTACTCCAATCTTCAATATGAATGACGTGTTTTATAGTCATTTTAGAGAAGTTATAAACATTCTCACTTGTATTATATCCTCAAAAATGTTGAAATTCAACACATGTGCTTATGAAAAGAGTCTCATAATATTTCTGAGTTTTGTATGACTCACCCGGGAAATAAAGTCCATTAGCTAAATACCTCTGGAATATCATACAAGGTTCTTCTCTTTTCTGTATGTCAGAGTTTTCTAAGAGAAATATCATTTCTCTTTTTTCTACCTTTTCATATGTTTTGATATCATCAACTTCTTCTTTGTCGATTGAAGCAAAAGAATCACCTTGCTTTTGAGTTAGAAACTCATGTAGTTTAGCATATAATGGATCACTTTCTGGAATATCTTCCAGATGTATTGATGATGAAGCTTTTTCTTGTGCTCTAGATTTTAAGTTATATAAACTCATTCCTCCCATTTATATAATTGAAGTACTAGATGATGAAGATCCGTATGATGATCTTGATGAACTTGGGGATGATCTTCCCATTCCGCGAGTAGAACTGTCTTTTCTTCTAGCCTTGGTTATCCAAGGAGGATTCATTCTGCAAACATAGCATTTAGTTTTAATCATTCAAGAGGTTATATTTTTAATCATTCAAGAGGTTATAAACTTCATCACAATAAAATCTTTCATAAAACTCTTGTTCAATCATGTAATTATTGACGATATGAATCACCATTCCGTCTATAATTTACCATAATATAAGTTTCTTTAAATCTCTATTAAGAGGAACTGCCTTCAAAATCGTAACCAAATCTTTATCAGGAAATAAATCAAGAAAACTGAAACGACCCCAAAAATGCCCGAAAATGTGCTTCAGAAACACCTATAATTGTAATTTCCATATATCTCAAAATCCGTGAATGATTTCTGAAATTCGACTTCATATTCTTATTCAGGGGGTCAAATTGAGTGGGAAATGGGTCTAACCCGAATTTTAGAGCAACCGTATCAAAATTCGAAAATCGCAAAAAATGCGATTTTCAGGGTCAACTTTAAAGGAGCATATCTCTTAGCACACAAGGAACTGGAAGGGCCGCCACCTATTAAATTAAAGCCCTTTGAGTTAGATTTCCAATGCACTTGGTTTCACCTCATTCCGAGTTAGGATGAGGGAGTTATGACCATTTTCGTAAAACCTACCGGAGCAGATTTGCAAATTCCAGTGAGCAAAGTTACTGTAGCGGCTGGAGACGTTTTTCTTTTATAAAACGAGGATTGTCCCATACTTATTTATAATTTGTTATAGCTCCAAAACACTCAAAAACACTCTCTAAGCCCTCGTCAAAATTTCACCAAGATCTTCAACCAAATTAAAACATCTCAAGCTCTAATTCCTGATTCAAGACTCAATCTCAAGCTTCAATTCTCCATTCCAATCTACATCAAGGATTCTCCAAAGTTGAGGTATGTGGGTTGATTGTGGAAACCTTCCTTTCCACAAGTCCAACCATTTATCCTCTATTTTACTTCAAGTTTATGGGTCCTTATGATCATTTATGAACTCTTGAATTATGGAATTACTACTACACATCCTATTATGGTCTATTTTTGTATATTATCATGAAATGGAATTATTATGTGATGTTTATGGTTTTCATGCTTCCATGATCAAATTATGAAGGTTGATATATATATATGTATGTTGTTGGTGGGCTGATTTATATGTATTTCGGAATTGGTTGGACTTAGTACTCTTGAAGTACATGATTTCATTTACATGAACAATAGCCCATCATGTGTTTGATAAAATGCTCATTTATAGAATCCTTAGGAAATGGAAGGTCCAATGTACGTCCTATGAATCGAATGGTTATATAATTATTGAAATGATGATGAAATGGACACATGTATATGATTAGTACGGGGGGTAGTAGGCCCGTATAACCATATCGAGGGGTTTGTACCTTGGTCCCCAGCTCGGGGGGTGGTAGGCCCGGGTAACCACATTGAGGGGTTTGTACCTCTTTCGCCTCTCTAAGAGGGTGGTAGGCCTTGGAAATACTATATTGATGGTCACTCACCACACATGTACTACGTCCCACTAAATATGATTTTTATGTAAGCGTCATTATATATATCATTTCATTTATGTGCTATCTATCGGGTATGATTATGCATTTTTCCTATGATGTCCATCTATTGTAGCATTGCATTGCATCCCATTTACTTAGTACATTCAAACGTACTAACGCATACTCTATGCCTACATGATGTCACCATGTAGAGACCGGAGCACCGCTTGACCCTCCTCCTCCGCGTGGCTAATACGATTTCCTATCAAGGTTATTGGTGAGTCCTCCATTCCGGGGACGTTGCTCATGATCGTTTGCTATGTATAAGACTTTTTCTTTTTAGTTATGTTTTGACTATGAGGGTGAGCCCGGTAGTTTGTCTTGGCCCCCGCTAAGTACCCATGTTTAGAGGTGGTGTTGGACAAGTTGTGTATTATGCTTGAGCTTGACTCATCTATGGTATTTATGTATCATTCCTTTTTTTTTATCTCTTGCTCCCTTAGTCCCGATTTCCCCCTTGATTATGCTTATCGCTTATGGTCATTTTAATTGCTTCCGCGACCAAGGATATGTAATGATATGCTATGAGGCTTGTTTGGGGTTCCTTCGGGTTCCCCATTCGCCGGTCACGTCTAGGCCCTAGGCTTGGGTCGTGACAAACTTGGTATCAGAGCACTAGGTTGATAGATCCTTGGAGTCCAACACACCGCATTGATTAGAGTCCGATTCATGGTTGTGTTGTGCACCACAATTATGAGTAGGAGGCTATGAGACGTTTTAGGAAATGTTTCCCTTGTTCTAAGTCGTGCTATAGAGTTGAATCAAGTTCTTCCCTAACGGTTGCTCTTTGCTATGCTAGATCATGCCTAATACAAGAGGAAGACGAGCCCGCGCACCCGAGGAACAACCGACCAATGGGGATCTTCGGGATGCCCTTACTTTATTTGCTCAAGCTATGGCTAATCAAGCCAACCACGGGGCCCAAGCTCCTCAGGCTCCTACCCCGGCATCTCGGGTGAGAGACTTCGTGCAAAGTGCAATTTTTTCTGATTTGGGGAAAACAAGTTTTAATGATTTATGAATTATTATTTTTTCCCAATAAAAATTGGAGGGACAACAAGTTTTAATGTTAAAAATGTTGGAGGGAATATAATACTTGTGAAAATATTAAGGCCACAATTGTAATGTGTTGTTTTTACAATTATAAAAATAGGACACTTTAAAAGTGTGGCCATATATGTAAATAGTTATTGCCAATTATATCATATAGTAACAACGCTTATAAAATGTAGCTTATACCATTAAGGAGTACACTTTACAAGTGTTGTCAATATTATCATAGCTAAAAATTAAAAACTTGGGCTACGCTTTAAAAGCGTCCCCAAAAGTATTTTAGGCAACACTTTGAAAGTGTTGTCCAGAATTAGTGTGGCCGTAGGCCTAAAATGTTGTAGTGCTTCTCCAACCAATATCATTTGCACATCATGCAAATTTCCCATAAAAGCACAATTATGCAACATTTTCAAGAATACCCATTTAGGCATTTCATCCTAGAGGCATAACAATATGAGGGACAAAATTATGAAAGCTCATTTTATCATGTAAACATAAACTCATGAAAACATGCATAACATAAGGAGACCACGGAAACTCATTTTACTAGACTCCAAAACATGCATCATGCTACTAGAAACCTAAGTCTCAAGCTTGAGTAGAATAGAAGGAAAGAGACAAGGACATCAATACTCTCAAATCCTTATTATTCAACAGACCATCCCCTCATTTAGAAAAACCCAACTAGACTATCATGAACAACACATAAGGACCTCATCATAAAAGGAAGGAACTATAACTTACCGGCACCTCCATTCGGATTTGCCTCCTTGTTAGCTTGGAGAGCATAGAAACAAGTCTTTTTTTGATCATCAAGATTGGGGCCACCATGTGATGCTTGCTTGGCCTCCCTTCGTCTAGCCGTGAGGGTGGGACAATCTCTCACCTTGTGATCATTCTTCCCACAACCATAGCATCCACTAGTACCGGCTAGACACTTCCCAAAATGCTTCTTTCCACAAGTGGAGCAAGTAGGCTTAGGAAATTGAGAACCACCACCTCCTTCATGGTTAACCTTAGGAGCACTTGAGAAATCCTGATTTGGAGCCCTCTTCTTAAACCTAGGTTGCCCTTGCTCCTCATACCTACCCCTTTTTAAGTCTTTCCTCACCCTAGTTATCTTGGACTCCTCTATAGATTGAGCATACACAACAAGCCTAGAGATGTTTATGTCACCATGGAGCATTGTCGTACGGCACTCCTCTTTCACCAAGTCGGATACACCGGTAACAAACCTACTCATCTCTCTCTAGAGTTAGACACCAAAGATGGAGCATACCTAGACAACATAGAGAACTTCAAAGCATACTCCTCCACACATATTACCTTGCCTAAGATTAATGAACTCCTCAATTTTGCACTCCTTTTTTTCTAAGGGAAAGTACTTACCCAAGAATGCTTCCTTAAACTCCTCCCATTCTATAGGACCCGCTTCCTCCGGCCTATTTGCCTTTCATTGAGTGTACCAAATTTGGGCCACCTCCTTCAATTGGTATGAAGCTAATTCCGCTTTCTCTCTAGAAGATACTCCCATAGCATCCACAATTTTGTAAATCTCATCCAAGAATCCTTGGGAATAGGAGGATTCATCCTCACGAAGTCTCTCAACCTTGAGGCCGCGGTACTCTCATTAGCATTCACCCTAGGCCCCACATCTTGATTAGCTTAAGCCGTCATGGCTTGAGCTAGAGTTAGAAAAGCCGCCCTAATCTTTTCATTAGTCATGGCCGAGGGACCCACCGGAACCTCATTCTCTTGTTCACCTATAGGGACTTGGCCACCTTGAAGACCTTGAACATCTTGGAGAGGAACTTCCTCATTTCCAATTTTCTCTTCCGCTCTCCTCGGGTTAGCCCTCATATTCATTTCCAATAAACACAAGGGAATGATTAGGAAAAGGACATTTATAGACCAAACTCGAAGGCACAACATCAAGATTAATGAAAGAAGTGAAACTCCTACCATTCTATAGACTCTCGCTCATAGATGTGTCGCGACTCACACCGATGAACAAGACTCTACTAGACGTGGCATATGAGACTTTGAATCCTAAGGGACAATTTCCAAAACCTCATGCTCTGATACAAAGTTTGTCACGACCCGAGAGCACCCCCAAGTCGTAACATGTGTACTCGACCTCTTGGAGGTCTAATACTAGCCCTAAGCAATCAATCATCACATTCGGTAATAAAAACCAGAAGGAGTAAAAACACTTTTTAAAACAAATCCATAGTACTCATAAAAATCTTTCAAATGTAACAAGGTAGAATTTCTAAGTCTCATGTACCATCTTAGACAAAAATAAAACATCTTAGGGACACCACCCCTTTACAACAATAGAAAATCTAAGTCTTATACAGTGTCTAAGTGGAAGTACTAGAAAGATAGCAACTATGTCCTCGAATATATGAGGACATACCAAGCTTCTTGAGAAGAATCAATATCTCAAGCTTCCTCAAAAGATCTCTTCACTTTCCACCATCTACACTAGTAACAATAGAAAAATATGGAATCAGTACAATAAGTACTAAGTATGATGACCATGCAATAAAACATGCACAACAGACATTTACAAGGAATGTATGCTTTAAAGACCTTCTTTAACAAACCTTTACAACCACAAGCGTAAACCCACGTTTCAAGTCACCATTCACAAATAAGACCATATTCACCTCATTTACAACTCAACTAACACAAGTGTACAATAATTAAACAAGATAGCAAAGTAATTCCTTCATTACCATTTAAGCTTCTATCCCAAGTCAACCTAAGCCACACTTAAGTGAATAATGAAGTGACCACCCATACAACCTCTTCATATACACCTAAGTGTTCCTAAGAGTTACCATGGACAAGGGTTTTATCAATACATTATAACATACTAAGTCAACATTCTTTATAAAACCATTTAAGAGACACACAAACATAAAGGGGACAATCACATAATATCCCTAAGGCTTAGGGAAATCACTTTAGCATTTTCGAAGACTACTCGTGCCATGTGTAGATAACATCCCATACTACTTCCTAAACGTTGTAAAACCTATCTATTACTAGAGTGCACATCCTATATGATGGAAATAGGCCTTAACCGAGATAGACTACACTAGCAAGGTTTGGAATTCAGAGTCTATCCTACTCCGTGGAGGTTGTTCTACTTGCCAAGCGTAGAACTAAAAGCAACCCATGTTGGCACATGGTTTAATAGATGTCCAAGGATGTTCATTGTGCCTAATCTCATGATCAACTAGGCCACCATCCTAACCACATCCACTCGGTGCTTAGCCTTGGTTTTCATAGAGTAATTTCATTCACATATGTGTAATAGAGGGGGTTCCTTTTCTAGTTCAAAAAACTCATAGTACCTCTTCTGAAGAAAGGCCCCATTTCTTAGTCACAACCAATCTAGGTTCATAAGGATAGCTTATTTGACTTTCTTAGATAAGGATTCTCATGCCGTTCCATATCCATCCATCTCCAAGTCTATCATTTCACTCAAGAAGGGAACATCACCCTAAGGCCCATCCTTCAAGGTTATACATTTACTTAGGAAAGCTAGATTCATAAAAAGGCACTATGCTTAAGTCTACCAATTCAAGTCTTGGCCTAGAATTCCTCTTTTAGCATTTATAGGAAGAGCTCCAGTACTAAGTCATAGCCCAACCAAACATTCATATATATAATCAAGCTTTCATGACACCAGACAAGATACTCAAGTCATATGAACGACAACATCATCTTATAAAGACTCATCATAGTCCATCATCACCACATATCACCATTTCGAGAGAAACATGCTTTCACATTAGCATAATAACACTCTATACAATATCACATTAATACCATTAGAACATCTTCACATTATAGCTTCACACAAACTTTACATATAGCTTCATATAGGACTTTATATATAGCCTTATATATGTATAAAAAGACAACAATATAATAACACTCATATAATGCCCTTCATGGCCTCAATTCATAATAATACCACACAAGAATAAGATATAACACATCCACCAAAGGTGGATTCAATCTACCAACAACAATCAATTCAATAAAGAGAGTTCAAGCTTTCTTACCATAATTCAAAGCCATAGCCAAAATCACCAAAATCCAAGCAATCATCAATAATTCACCCATAAGGCTTACCACCGTTAATTCACCCATTATCAACAACTAATCATGAATAAAAATTAAACAACACAAGAGATATCAATACAATTCACTTTACACATATTTCCATCAACTTTGAATTTATAGAAATAGACCCACTTTATAGAAAATTTAGGGTTTTAGTGAAAACATGGATTCTTGTAGAAAATTCATATAAAATCATCAATTATACTTTAATTCACCAATATAATGCTTTTGAAAACAATTTATCAATGAATCCATGCTTAGAATAGAAATTAGGCTTTTTGTTCTTTGAAGACTTTTTGAAACCCTTTTGAATGGACTCCTTGAAAGAAAGGATAATCGAGGATAAAGGGTTACCATACCTTAGACTTGATGAATCCCATTAAAACTTGATGAAGGAAGCTTGAAATCTAAAACCCTAGGTTCCACTTCTTCTTCTTCCTTGAGCTTGAGAGAAATATAAAGAGAGCAAGACTTTGGGATTTAATCTGGAAAGGAGAGTAAATGACTTGTTAAAAGACTTAAAACCTTATATATTTATCATATAAACCATTTAAAATCAACCCCACATAATAAACAATTAAAATGAAATTACTTAAAAACCCCTCACTTGGGCAGCCCCGCCAGGGACCACGTCCACTGGGACGGGTCGTGAAGGGCACCACGGCTCGTGGTGGTGCCCATGGTCCCTTGACCAGTGGGCCTCTCCACCATGTCAATCCCTCAAGGGCCCAAGGCATTTTAATGGAGGCTCCCACGATCCGTGGTGCACACCACGAGTCGTGGTGGAGCTCATGAAGATGAGGCAGCACATAGGCAAAGTTGCCTTGCCTCCCTTGAGACCAAGTGATATTCACGCCCAAAAATACGGACCGTCTAGGGCACCATTGGTTGTGGTGGTGCTCGTGGTCTTTGGGACACTGAGCAGCCAACTTGGGACATTGAAACGACCCCAAAAATGCCCGAAAATGTGCTTCGGAAACACCTATAATTGTAATTTCCATAAATCTAAAAATCCGTGCATGATTTCGGAAATTTGACTTCATATTCTTATTCAGGGGGTCAAATTGAGTGGGAAATGGGTCTAACCCGAATTTTAGAGCAACCGTATCAAAATTCGAAAATCGCAAAAAATGCGATTTGGAGGGTCAACTTTAAAGGGGCATATCTCTTAGCACACAAGGAACTGGAAGGGCCACCACCTATTAAATTAAAGCCCTTTGAGTTAGCTTTCCAATGCAATTGGTTTCACCTCATTCCAAGTTAGGATGAAGGAGTTATGATCATTTTCGTAAAACCTGTCCGGGCAGAATTGCAATTTCCAGAGAGCTAAGTTACTGTAGCGGGCTGGGGACGTTTTTCTTTTATAAAAAAAGGATATGTCCCATACTTAGTTATATTTCTTTCTAGCTTCAAAATACTCAAAAACACTCTCTAAGCCCTCTTCAAAATTTCACCAAGATCTTCAACCAAATTCAAAGATCTCAAGCTCTAATTTCGGTTTCAAAAATCAATCTCAAGCTTCAATTCACCATTCCAATCTTCATCAAGGATTCTCCAAAGTTGAGGTATGTGGGTTGATTGTGGAAACCTTCCTTTCCATAAGTCCAACCATTTATCCTTTATTTTACTTCAAGTTTATGGGTCCTTATGATCATTTATGAACTCTTGAATTATGGAATTACTACTACACATTCTATTATGGTCTATTTTTGCATATTATCATGAAATGGAATTATTATGTGATGTTTATGGTTTTCATGCTTCCATGATCAAATTATGAAGGTTGACATATATATGTATGTTGTTGGTGGGCTGATTTATATGTATTTCGGAATTGGTTGGACTTAGTACTCTTGAAAGACATAATTTTATCTACATGAACAATAGCCCACCATGTGTTTGATAAAATGCCATTGATAGAATGTACGTCATATGAGTCGGATGGTCATATAATCATTGAAATGATGATGAAATGGATACATGTATATGATTTTCTCTATATAAGTGTTGTGAATCGACCAAGCCTAGCTCGGGGGATTGTAGGCCCGGGTAACCGTATCAAGGGGTTGGTACCTTGGTTGCCTAGTACGGGGGGTAGTAGGCCCGTATAACCACATCGAGGGGTTTGTACCTTGGTCCCTAGCTCGGGGGGTGGTAGGCCCGGGTAACCACATTGAGGGGTTTGTACCTCTTTCGCCTCTCCAAGGGGGTGGTAGGCCTTGGAAAATACTATATTGATGGTCACTCACCACACATGTACTACGTCCCACTAAATATGATTTTTATGTAAGCATCATTATACATATCA
Source organism: Solanum verrucosum (assembly GCF_900185275.1). Taxonomy (NCBI): domain Eukaryota; kingdom Viridiplantae; phylum Streptophyta; class Magnoliopsida; order Solanales; family Solanaceae; genus Solanum; species Solanum verrucosum. The sequence continues at coordinate 979,066 of NW_026020341.1, read as the reverse complement.
TTTCTTTAATATGCTATCTATCGGGTATGATTATGCATTTTTCCTATGATGTCCATCTATTGTAGCATTGCATTTCATCCTATATACTTAGTACATTCAAATGCACTAACGCATACTCTATGCCTACATGATGTCACCATGTAGGGACCGGAGCACCGCTTGACCATCCTCCTCCGCGTGGCTAATACGATTTCCTATCAAGGTTATTGGTGAGTCCTCCATTCCGGGGACGTTGCTCATGATCTTTTGCTATGTATAAGACTTTTCTTTTTAGTTATGTTTTGACTATGAGGGTGAGCCCGGTAGTTTGTCTTGGCCCCCGCTAAGTACTCATGTTTAGAGGTGGTGTTGGACAAGTTGTGTATTATGCTTGAGCTTGACTCATCTATGGTATTTATGTATCATTTCTTCTTTTTTTCTCTTGCTCCCTTAGTCCCTATTTCCCCCTTTGATTATGCTTATTGCTTATGGTCATTTTAATTGCTTCCGCGACCAAGGATGTGTAATGATACGCTATGAGGCTTGTTTGGGGTTCCTTTGGGTTCCCCATTCGCCGGTCACGTCTAGGCCCTAGGCTTGGGTCGTGACAAACTTGGTATCAGAGCACTAGGTTGATAGATCCTCGGAGTCCAACACACCACGTTGATTAGAATCCGATTCATGGTTGTGTTGTGCACCACAACTATGAGTAGGAGGCTATGAGACGTTATAGGAAATGTTTCCCTTCTCCATTTTCTAAGTCATGCTGTAGAGTTGAATTAAGGTCTTCCCTAACAGTTGTTCTTTGCTTTGCTAGATCATGCCTAATACAAGAGGAAGACGAGCCCGCGCACCCGAGGAACAACCGACCAATGGGGATCTTCGGGATGCCCTTACTTTATTTGCTCAAGCTATGGCTAATCAAGCCAACCACGGGGCCCAAGCCCCTCAGGCTCCTACCCCGGCATCTCGGGTGAGAGACTTCGTGCGGATGAATCCCCCGAAATTCTATGGGTCTAAGTTAGATGAAGACCCTCAAGAGTTCATTGATGAAGTGCACAAGATATTAGCTATCATGGGCATGAGGTCAGAAGATAAGGCGGAGTTGGCGGCCTACCAACTAAAAGGGGTGGCCTAAATATGGTACAACCAATGGAAGGAAGAGAAGGGGGCAAACTATGTGGTGCCTTGGGAAGAGTTCAAAACGGCTTTCCTTAATCGATTCTTTCCTCTTGAGCTTAGGGAAGCCAAATTGGTGGATTTCATGAATTTAAAACAAGGGTCTATGAATGTGAGGGAGTATGCCCTCAAGTTTAACCAACTTTCAAGATATGCTCCACACTTGGTTGCCGACTCACGATCTAGAATGAACAAATTCGTGATGGGTGTGTCCAACCTAGTGAGTGAAGAATGTCGATCCGCAATGTTGATTAGTGACATGGACTTGTCCCGCTTGATGGTTTATGCCGAACAAATGGAAGAAGAGAAGTTGAGGAAGAGGAGGGGTCATGAGGCCAAGAGGGCCCGTTTTGAGGGCAAGTTCCAAAGTCGAAGGGGAGGCCGGTTTCATCAAGGCCAAGGGTCTTCTCATGCGCCCCATAAGGGGTTTGCCAATGACGTTCCAAGGGCCCAAGGTGTTGGTGGTATGGGTCCTATTGATGTATGTCTGAAATGTGGTAAGGGCCATGGTGGCCCGTGCTTGAGAAATACCGGTGCTTGCTATAGTTGTGGGGAAATGGGGCACAAGGCAATGGATTGTCCTCGAAATCGCAACAAGGGTAAGGAGGTCCGTCCACAAGGTGCCAATGCGGTTCCTTTGGGGAAAGGAGGCCGACAAGATGGTGCCCCAAGGCACAATCGATTTTATGCTTTGCATGGGAGGCAAGGGGTCGATGAAGTCCCCGATGTCGTTACCGGTATGTTGAAAATCTTTGACTTTGATGTATATGCATTAATTGATCCGGGTGCCTCTCTTTCTTTTGTCACCCCCTTTGTTGCCAAAAAGTTTCATGTTGAGCCCGAATTGTTGCGTGAGTCATATAAGGTGTCTACTCCTATTGGTGCATATGTTGTTGCTAGGAAGGTCTATAGAAATTGTCCTATTTGCATCTTGCATAAAATATTGCCTTGTGATCTTGTTGAGTTGGACATGGTCGATTTTGATGTTGTTCTTGGGATGGATTGGTTGCATGCATACTATGCTTCCATTGATTGTAGAACCCGTAGGGTCAAGTTCCAATTTCCAAGTGAACCCATTCTTGAGTGGGAAAGCCAAAATGTTGTAGTCAAGGGTAGGTTCATCTCTTGCATTAAAGCCCGTAAGTTGATCTCTAAGGGGTGTCTCTATCACCTTGTGAGGGTTAGGGATGTGGAGTCCAAAACCCTTCTTATAGAGTCGGTTCCGGTCGTAAATGAATTCCTTGATGTCTTTCCTAATGACCTTCCCGGTGTTCCTCCCGAAAGGGAAATAGATTTTGGCATAGACCTCCTCCCCGATACTCAACCCATTTCTATTCCCCCTTATCGTATGGCCCCGGCGGAGTTAAAGGAGTTGAAGGAACAATTGAGGGACTTGTTGGAGAAGGGTTTTATTAGGCCTAGCCAATCACCATGGGGTGCTCCGGTGTTGTTTGTGAAGAAGAAAGATGGGTCCCTTAGGATGTGTATTGATTACCGGCAACTCAATAGGGTCACCGTCAAGAATAAATATCTTCTTCCTAGGTTGATGACTTGTTCGACCAATTACAAGGGGCTAGCCACTTCTCTAAGATTGATCTTCGGTCCGGGTATCATCAAGTGAAGGTGAGGGAGTGTGACATTCCCAAGACAGCCTTCCGGACTAGGTATGGGCATTATGAATTTGTGGTCATGTCCTTTGGGTTGACCAATGCACCGGCTATCTTCATGGACCTAATGAATAGGGTCTTTAAACCCTACCTTGATTCCTTTGTTGTGGTCTTCATTGATGATATTTTAATCTATTCGCATAGCGAGGAAGAACATATGGGTCACTTGAGGGTTGTGTTGCAAAGATTGAGAGAGGAGAAGTTGTATGCCAAGTATGAAAAATGTGAATTTTGGTTGAAGGAGGTTGCCTTCCTAGGTCATGTGGTGTCGGGGGATGGTATTAAGGTAGACCCTAAGAAGACCGATGTGATTAGAAATTGGCCTAGACCATTGACCCCGTCGGATATTAGGAGCTTCTTGGGCTTAGCGGGTTACTACCGGAGATTTGTGAATGAGTTTTCTTCTATTGCTTCTCCCATGACTAAGTTGACACAAAAGAAGGCTAAGTTTGAGTGGACCGACGAGTGTGAAAGGAGTTTTCAAACCTTGAAAGATAAACTTGTGTCCGCTCCTATATTGTCACTACCGGATGGGCTTGAGGGATTCGTTGTGTATTGTGATGCTTCTAGAGTTGGCTTGGGTTGTGTCCTAATGCAAAATGGTAAGGTGATAGCCTATGCGTCTAGACAACTCAAAGTGCATGAAAAGAACTATCCTACGCATGATCTTGAATTAGCCGCGGTGGTGTTTGCTTTAAAGATTTGGCGTCATTACTTGTATGGGGTACATGTTGATGTGTTCACCGATCATAAGAGCCTCAAATATGTCTTTACCCAAAAAGATCTAAACTTGAGACAAAGAAGGTGGCTAGAATTTCTTAAAGATTATGATATGAGTGTGCATTATCATCCCGGTAAAGCTAATGTGGTGGCGGATGCTTTGAGTAGGGTGTCTATGGGTAGCCTAGCTCATGTTGATATTGGTGATAGGGAAATGGCTAGGGAGGTGCATCGGTTGGCTAGGTTGGGGGTTAGATTGGAAGAGGTTGGTAATGGTGGTGTGGTCGTTGTTGATGGTGCTAGGTCTTACTTGGTTGATGAGGTGATAGCAAAACAAGATCTTGACTCTTCCTTGTTAGAATTGAAGGCCTTGGTGAAAGAGGGCAAAGTGGAAGTTTTCTCCCAAGGGGGAGATGGTGCCCTTAGGTACCAAGGTAGGTTGTGTGTGCCTTGTGTTGATAGTTTGAGGGAGAAAATTCTTGAGGAGGCTCATAATTCTTCCTACTCCATTCACCCCGGTTCCACCAAAATGTATAGAGATTTGAGGGATGTGTATTGGTGGGGAGGCATGAAGAAGGACATTGCCAAATTCGTCTCCGGTTGTCATAGTTGTCAACAAGTCAAGGCCGAACATCAAAGGCCGGGTGGTCTAACCCAAGACATAGAGATTCCTACTTGGAAGTGGGAAGAAATTAATATGGATTTTGTAGTTGGTTTACCCAAGACTAGAAAAGGTTTTGATTCTATTTGGGTGGTGGTTGATAGGATGACAAAATCGGCTCATTTTCTACCAGTAAAGACAACATATGGGGCGGAAGATTATGCAAGGTTATATATTCATGACTTGGTAAGGTTGCATGGGATTCCTCTATCCATCATATCGGACCGTGGTACTCAATTTACTTCACACTTTTGGAAGTCCTTTCAAAGGGGTCTAGGTACGAGAGTTAAGCTTACTACGGCCTTTCACCCGCAAACGGATGGATAAGCCGAAAGGACTATCCAAACACATGAGGATATGCTTAGGGCTTGTGTATTGGAGCTTAAAGGTAGTTGGGATGATCATCTTCCATTGATTGAGTTTTCCTATAACAATAGCTATCATTCTAGCATCGGTATGGCTCCTTTTGAGGCTCTCTATGGGAGGCGTTGTAGATCACCGGTTGGGTGGTTTGAGGTTGGTGAGGTGGCCTTGTTAGGACCAGATCTAGTTATGGAGGCTCTTGAGAAGGTTAGGATGATTAGAGAAAGGTTGAAGACGGCTCAAAGTCGCCAAAAGTCCTATGCCGATGTGAGGAGAAGGGCTCTTGAATTCCGAGTTGGTGATTGGGTCTATTTGAAGGTGTCACCCATGAAGGGTGTGGTTCGTTTTGGTAAGAAGGGCAAGTTGAGCCCTAGATACGTGGGTCCTTATAAGGTGATGAGGAGAATTGGCAAGTTAGCTTATGAGTTGGAATTGCCTAGTGAGATGGATTTGGTTCATCCGGTATTTCATGTGTCTATGTTGAGGAAGTGTGTGGGTGATCCGAATGCCATTGTGTCTCTTGATGTTGTGGGTGTTGTTGAAGATAATTTGACCTATGAAGAGGTTCCGGTCCAGATTTTAGATAGGCAAGTGAAGAGGTTGAGAAACAAAGAGGTGGCTTCCGTTAAAGTCCTTTGCAGAAATCAACAAGTTGAAAGTGCTACTTGGGAGGCCGAAGCGGACATGCAAATGCGATATCCTTATCTTTTTCACTCCACTCAAGCTTAAGGTATTGATCTTAGCCCTTTATAAAATCTCAGGTCTTAAGTTCAGCCCTCATGTCATTGCGTACATTCATGTTTAAGTTGACAAGTTCAATGTGGTGTTACAACTATGTTGAGGTTTTGAATAAGGTGTAAGTGCATTGTTGCATCCTTATGTGGGCTAAAATTGCCATGGTTATGTCTCTCATGTACGTTTCTTTAACATTCGGGGACGAATGTTCCCAAGGGGGAGATATTGAAACGACCCCAAAAATGCCCGAAAATGTGCTTCGGAAACACCTATAATTGTAATTTCCATAAATCTAAAAATCCGTGCATGATTTCGGAAATTCGACTTCATATTCTTATTCAGGGGGTCAAATTGAGTGGGAAATGGGTCTAACCCAAATTTTAGAGCAACCGTATCAAAATTCGAAAATCGCAAAAAAATGCGATTTGGAGGGTCAACTTTAAAGGGGCATATCTCTTAGCACACAAGGAACTGGAAGGGACACCACCTATTAAATTAAAGCCCTTTGAGTTAGCTTTCCAATGCAATTGGTTTCACCTCATTCCGAGTTAGGATGAAGGAGTTATGATCATTTTCGTAAAATCTGTCCGGGCAGAATTGCAATTTCCAGAGAGCTAAGTTACTGTAGCGGGCTGGGGACGTTTTTCTTTTATAAACAAAGATAATAGCCACTTATACACTGAATATAATTATTTTCTATTTATTTCCCATTTTATTTCTGTATTATTAAATGTTCCTGAATAATACCTACAATGATGTTCTATCGTATTGCCATCACACCTGTATTTTAATATTCCTCCATAACTTTTTTCACTAGCATCTGATTCTATTATATAAGTAATCTTTTTGTTTTCCTCTGGAAAGTATAGTTTAGGTAAGTTTTTACATAATAATCTTACATTTTGTATTTGTATTTGGTCTTTTTTATCAAACTAATATTCTATATCTTTCTTTAATTTTTGTTGTAATGGTTTTAAATTCTCTGCTAATTTTGGTATGTATTCTTTTACTTGATTTACTAGTCCTAAGAATGATTGTAATATTTTTTTTGTGTCTAGTTGTTCATTTGAGTTAATTATTTTTTGTACTTTATGTGTTTGCATTTTTATTTCATTTTATCTATCTATATTCCTAGGAATTCTATTTGATTTTTCATTATGTCTGCTTTCTTTTTACTTAGACTTATGCCTGAATACTCCATAATATGTATGAATTTTTCTAATAATCTTATGTGTTCATCTTGAGTTTTAGAATATAGTAATATATCATCAATATATACTACACAATTTTCTAATTGTTTAAAGTAGTTATCCATAAAGTGTTGATATCTTCCTGGTGCATTTTTATATCCAAATGGTAATACATTTCATTCATAGAATCTTTGTGGTACAGTGAATGCTGTTAGTTTTTTAGATTCTTCATCAAGTTTTAAGTGATAAAATCCTGATTTACAATCAAATTTGCTAAAATAATTATATCCTTGTATTTGTCTTATCTTTAGTATTTTATTTGGTATCGGATAATTATATGTTTTAGTTTTTGCATTTAAATTTCTATAATCAATAACCATTTTGCTTTTTCCTCTTTTTTGTTCATTATGTTTATTTACGATGAATGCCGGTCTTGTGTGCTTAGTATTGCTTTCTTGTATAAATCTTTTTTCTAGTAATTCATTTATATGTATCTTAAATTCGGTTAAATCATTCAAATTATACTTTAATGATTTTTGGGTTATTATACTATTATTATCAATTAGCTCAATTTTTACTTTTGTTTTATGTTTCTCCCATCCTTGTAAAGGATCCTCACTATATAATAATTCTAACTTATCTTGGATTTTTTTTACTTTATCTATAGAGAATATAATTAATTCTATTTTAGGGTCTTCTTCTTTTATATTTTCAAATTTTTGTGTAATTTTTTCACTTCCTTTTATCCATTCTGTTGTTTTACGTTTTTTGTTATTTACTCTTTTTGCTCCTATTTTTTGTTTACACGGTGCTGTGAATCACTAGTGTGTTTTCGGTTAAATCATTAAAATTACACTTTAATGATTTAAAATACTAATGGAAAAATCTGAAATCCAATCAGATATTTCAGATAACATGGCTAAGCAAGAGGCAAAGTTATATTGTTCAAAAAATATGCGGAACTAATTTCATATATTCCTGAATATCATATATATGATTGAATAAATTTATGTTAGTTATTATGTATTAGAATTATTTGAATCATGATTTCTAGTTTAATGGGAGAAACATAAAACAAAAGTAAAAATTAGGCTAATTGATAATAATAGTATAATAACCCAAAAACCATTAAAGTGTAATTTTAATGATTTAACCGAATTTAAGATACATATAAATGAATTACTAGAAAATATATATATACAAGAAAGCAATAGTAAGCACACAAGCCCGGCATTTATCGTAAATAAACATAGTGAACAAAAAAGAGGAAAAAGCAGAATGGTTATTGATTATAGAAATTTAAATGTAAAAACTAGAACATATAATTATGCGATACCAAATACTAAAGATAAGACAAATACAAGGATATAATTATTTTAGCAAATTTGATTATAAATCAAGATTTTATTACTTGAAACTAGAAGAAGAATATAAAAAGCTAACAACATTCACTGTACCACAAGGATTCTATGAATGGAATATATTATCATTTGGATATAAAAATGCACCAGGTAGATATCAACACTTTATGGATAACTACTTTAAACCATTAGAAAATTGTGTAGTATATATTGATGATATATTCTAAAACCCAAGATGAACACATAAGATTATTAGAAAAATTAATACATATTATAGAATATTCAGGCATAAGTCTAAGTAAAAAGAAAGCAGACATAATGAAAAATCAAATAGAATTCCTAGGAATACAAATAGATAAAAATGGAATAAAAATGCAAACACATATAGTACAAAAAATAATTAACTCAAATGTACAGCTATATACGAAAAAGAAATTACAATCATTTCTAGGACAAGTAAACCAAGTAAGAGAATACTTACCAAAATTAGCAGAAAATTTAAAACAATTACAACAAAAATTAAAGAAAGATGTAGAATACCAGTTTAATAAGAAAGACCAAACACAAATACAAAAAATAAAATTATTATGTAAGAACCTACCTAAACTATATTTTCCGAATGAAAATAAAAAATTTACTTATATAGTAGAATCAGATGTCAGTGAAAAAAGTTATGAAGGAGTATTAAAATACAAGTATGGAGAAGAAAAAATAGAACATCATTGTAGATATTATTCAGGAACATTTACTAATGCAGAAATAAGATGGGAAATAAATAGGAAAGAATTATATTCGGTATATAAATGTTTATTATCATTTGAACCATATATTGTATATAACGAATTTATTATAAGAACAGATAATACACAAGTAAAATGGTGGTTAACAAGAAAAATACAGGATTCAGTAACAACAAAAGAAATATCAAGATTAAAACACTTAGCCAAAGAATATTACAATAAAAGCTTTAGAAAAAAATAATATTGTAAAAACATAAAAGCATGAACTCCTCACCTACCAAAACTATTCTCACCTACCAAAAATAATTCTTCTTAAAAAGTATATGAATTCCACACTACCACCTACTACACTATGAATTCCTCAGTTACCAACTCCGCAACGAAGAGCTATGGATAATAAGAGACATAGTAAGAAACATACTAGTAGAAAGTTAAGAAAAAGAAGAACAAAATTAAACAAATTATATCTGGAATATAAACAACTTAATATCACAAAAATTGATAACGAAAAATTGGATCAATTAATAGATAATATATCTAAAATAGGATATAAATATATTCAATATTTAAAGATACAATGAATAGCGAGACTAATGAATATAAAGAAAAACTTACTGAAATAATTATAGCGAAAAGGCAAGAATTAGAACATAGGCAAAATAGACTTAATAATAACATATTCGCAGGAATTTGTAAACAATCTATAATAGCACAGAGAAAAATTAATTTTTATCTAGAAATACAAATACAAAGTTTAGAATATAAACTTCAACACAATCTATAAATGAATAAGGAAGAATACGCAATAGATGAAAAAACATATGAAAACTATGACAGATTAAAAATAAAGATAATATTTTCTATTCTAGGAAGAAGATATAAGAAAATAGGTGACAATATAAGTTTAATGTTAGAAAAAGAAACGGTAAAACTAGAAGATAGTTTAACTGCTATGATAATAATAACAAAAGAAAATGAAGAGATAGATAGAAAAACGGAAATTGAAAGAATAACACAACAAGCAAAAAAGGAAGTAGAACAATTAGAAGAAGTAAAAAATACTAAAATAATAGAACTAGAAAAAGAGTTGGCAATGTTAAAAGAAATGTATGAAATAAAACAAAAAGAAAAAGAACAAAAAACAAAATTAGCAAATGAGATAATTAAATTTAAAGAAAAATTGCAATTAGAAGATGAATTAGAAGAAAAAGAAGAAAATAACCAATATAATCTACCTGAAATAAGAGTTGATGAAATAAATAATAATGATCTAGATGAACAATATTCGGAAACAAGCGAAACATATACGGAACTTTTAGCATACATAAATAATACAAAGAATTTAGAAGTAAATACAGGAGACGTAGACATAGATGAAAAACCTAGCACATCAGGAGTAAAAAACCCAAAAAAAATTAAATCCAAAATATTATAATGAAAACTATGGACAATATGATAGAGAAAAAACTATATGGGATAAAAGATTAAATAAAAAATGGACACCTACACCAATAACTGAACGACATGATTTTTTAGATTTAGATTGTGTAGCAGATATAAATAAAACAATCCAATTATGGATGTGATATATATCAAAACAATTAATAGATAACAAAATAGTAATAACAGAAACACCAGGATATATAGAAAGAACACTTATATGAACAGTAAAATTATGGCTACAAAATTTATCAGATGAAAGTTTACAAACTCTAAGAAGTAATAAAAAAATTGATGGTGAAATAGCTACTACAACTATGGAAATATTTTATAAATACGAAATAGCTATAAGAAACGAATTTAGTAGTAAAACAACAGAAGTAGAACAAAATAAAGAAAAAATCATAAACCAGAATCCAATGACAAAATTAGCGTTATGTAACATGTGTTATATAGATGAATATACATGTGCATTTAGAGAATACTATTATAAAGAGACATATAGCATAGACAAAAGTAGAGAAATAAGAAAGTTATATTTTACAAAATTACCAAAACCTTTTAATTCAAAAGTAATAAAAAGCTGGAATGAAGCAGGATTAACATATACCTTAGGAGCTTGAATAAAATTCTTACAACGATGGTTTATAGAATTATGTGAAAAACATAAAGAAGAAATAAAAATGGAAAAAATACTAGTAAAAAACTTAGCATGTTGCAAAAATAAAACGGCACCCCAATTTGGCTGTACGGATAAATACTATAAAAAGAGATATAACAAAAAATATAGATCAAAATATAAATATAAAAAACCAAAAAGAAGATACTATGTAAAAAACTACAAAACCAAAAGACCATATAGACCAAAAAGAAAGCTAACGGAATGTACTTGTTATAATTGTGGAAAATTAGGACATATAGCTAGAGATTGTAAATTACCTAAAAATCCAAAGAAAAAATAAATATCATAAATAATAATAGACGATGAAAAATATATGCAGATAAAGTACATAGATTATGAATTAGAAAGCAATGATAGCATATATGAATTATCGGAAAATGAAATAGAAAATAATTCAGTAACAGAATCAGATAATGAATACTATATCAATGACTGGAACAGATATACAAATAATAACTAAAGAAAAATATCAAGATAAAGAATCGGCAGAACAAAAAATAATATTTCATAAAAACATATTTGAACAAATAAAAGGAAAAGAATTAGACCTAAGCGTAGAAAAAATATTTGAAATACCAACAATAAGAAACGGGTTTAAACGACAAAAAGAAGAATATTATGTAGTAAGCCAAAGAGAACATATCATAGATTGCAAATACACAAAAGGAAAGACTAAAATACCAATAATAAACAAACGAATAATAAATAAAGAAATACAAGATATTAAAGCTAAAAATCCAATTAAATATGTACATTTAGGAGGAACAAAAATACTAATAAAAGCATGTTTTAGAGAAGGAATAGATACACCCATAGAAATATACTTAGCAGATGAGGATCATACAACCCATAGAAAAAGTTATAATAAGTGCAGTAAAAGGTAACCTTATATACCAAAAATTTAAATTCATAATAAGTGTTAACTACTCAGTAGCAATAAATGACAAGAATATAGATAAATCACTAGTATTATATTGGAAAATGTCAGGGATAGAACTAGCCTCGGGAAGTAAAATATTTACAGCTAGATGTAAAAACTTATATGTTTTAACAACAAAACATAAAATAACAGCAAAATATAAAATAAATAAAATAAAAATAGAAAATCCTTTTGAAAGGATAGTTACAGTCATAGATAATAATGATTATAGTTATAATGAAATTGATATAGAAGAAGATTTGGAAATAGTAAAAGAAAGACTAAGTACATCAAAAAGAATAAATAATGAGATACCCCAAATATCATCAAAAATGAGTACCTCAAAAAGAATAGATAAAACCCCAAAAAAATCAATGGAAGAAGAAATAAAACCACATCATTATTACATAACGGGAATAATGGAACAACGAAAATATTTAATATTAATAAATACAGGACTAGAAGTAAACTATATTACAAGAGAATTAGTGACGGAAGATGAAATAATAACTACTGAACAATTATGCCCCGAACTACCAAAAGCATTAATGTATACCGAAGAAACTACAGAAAAGGAAATAATCATTGGAGCCGTATCAATAGTAATAAAATTTAAAATATATCAAGGAGATGAAAATATCACTTTTGGAATAAAATGGCTAGAACAAGTAAAACCATATAATCTAGAAGACAAACAATTAATAATAAATTATGAAAATAAAAGAGTAATAATAAAAAGGACTTTAGTATGATAAAAATATGAAAACATACATACTTGCAAAGATAATAATAGAGGGATATTACAACAGATATTATACACCAATGATAGATACGGGAGCAGAAGTTAATATATGTAAATACAATTGTTTACCAGAAGATAAGTGGGAAAAAATTAAAAACACCGATAGTAGTAACAGGATTTAATAATGAAGGAAGCATGATCACATATAAGGCAAAAAATATAAAAATACAAATATGGGATAAGATATTAACTATAGAAGAAATATTTTCGATCGATGTACCCCATTCACTTCTCAGTTTTGGAAGCCATTCAAAAAGTGTCTTGGTACTAAAGTTAATATTAGCACGACATTTCATCCCCAAATCGATGGGCCAGCAGAGCGTACTATACAAACTTTGGAAGATACGTTGAGGGCTTGTGTGATTGATTTTAAGGGTAATTGGGATGACCATTTGCCATTGATTGAAATTGCCTATAATAATAGCTATCACTTAAGTATATGTATGACTCCATTTGAGGCTCTTTATGGTAGGAGGTGTAGATCTCTTATAGGTTGGTTTGAGGTTGTGAAGTTTCCCTAATAGGTCTCGAATTGGTTCATGAGGCTATAGAGAAAGTTTGACTCATTAGAGAGAGGTTGAGAACGGCCCAAAGTCGACAAAAGTCATATGCCTATGTTAGAAGAAGGGGTCTTAAATTTGATGTTCATGATTGGGTATACTTGAAAATCTCACCCATGAAGGGTGTGATGAGGATTGGTGAGGAAGGGAAGCTTAGTCCCCATTTTGTAGGCCCATATGAGATTTTGAGATGTGTTGGTAAGGTTGCTTATGAGCTTGATTTTCCAAATGAGTTGACATCGGTGAATCCGGTTTTCCATGTCTATATGCTTAAGAAGTGTGTTGGATATCCGACATCCATAGTTCCCTTAGAAGGGTTGGGAATTGATAAGAGTCTTTCTTATGAAGAAGTTCTTATTGAGATTTAGACCGACTAGCTAAGAAGTTGAGAAACAAAGAAGTTGCTTTCGTGAAAGTGCTATGGAGGAATCATTTAGTTGAGGGTTCTACTTGGTAGGCTGAGGCCGATATGATGTCCTGATATCCTCATCTATTTCCTTCTACTCCTACTCTAGATTGAGAAAATGAGGTCCTCTTGGTTTGTTCTATGTTTTGGAGTCATGTGTTTTATGTGTTTCCATGATTTCCTTATGTGTTTTCATGTTCATGAAAAACTTGTGTTTAGAAGAAAATGAGTTTACATGATTGATTCTCCTCATGTTATTGTGCATTGAGTATGAGTTGCCTATAGACTTCATGAGATGAATGGATGAACATGCTTTAGCTATGCTTTTGCGTACGAATTGCGTATAGGCTCCATATGATTGTGTTGAGCATGATTTTAGCTTGGAGAAGGAAGTTCCTCCTTGAAGATGAGAAATTTTGAAATTTCATGCATATTGGTTTGTTAGGTATAGTTCCTAATTTCCTTGAGGTACATTGATTATGTTTAGCTTGGAGTTGATGTTTCCTCCTTTGTTTGGTGCATTTTGATAAGTTGCATGCATGATGGGTTTCTAGTCTTGAGTCGTTTCTTTTAAAAGGTGTCTAGAAGAGGAGGAAGAAAGGAAGAAGAGGAAAAACAAGAAGAATAAGAGGAAGAAGAGGAGGAAGCAGAGGAGGAGGAAGAGGAGGAAGAAGAAGAAGAAGAGGAAGAGGAGGAAGAAGAAGAGGGGGAGGAAGAAGAAGAAGAGGAGGAGGAAGAAGAAGAAGAAGAAGAAGAGGATGAGGAGGAGGAGGAAGAAGAAGAATTATTTGGGCTTTGATAGTAAGGTATGATATTTTTCATCTATGGAGTTACCCAAAATCTCCAATTTCAAACAGGTAGAAATTTCCAATTGTTAGGGTTTTCTTCAATTGCCATGGGTTCTCTTCAAAGTTGATTTAACTGATTGAATTATGTTCTATTAAATATGAATTGATGAAATACTATGCTTTTTATGATGTTTCCCAAGAACCCATGTAAATCCTATATTTCTCAATTATGATGATGTGAAGTGGGTCTTTATTTATGAAAGAAGAGTTTTATGAATTAATGCATGAAGTGATAGAATCACATGAATTTATGATAAAAATCCATATCAAATGCTTGAATTCTAGATGTGGTGATTGAAAGTAGGCTTTGAACCTTGAAGGGGTAAAGTATAAGATTATGCATGTTGTTATGAAAATTATGTAAATGCTTTAAGGATGCTTGAGAGTAAAGTATCAATGATGATGATGTTGTTGTTGTGTTGTTGAAAGGATATTCTCATAAACACATATTAGCATGGTGTGAAAGGTTTTCTAACATGGTAAGGATTCTTAGGTTGAAAGGCTTTCTCACCTAATTGAATCAAAGGCTAAGAGTTATTATGAATAGATCATGGATGGTGAAAGGTTTACACACGCATGGTCTAAGGAATTATTCTATATAAGGTTAGTCAATACTTAATAACTTTTCTGTGGGATTTATGCTTATCACTGAGTGGATATTGATGTGAGATGGAAGCTCTCCCGTAGTAGAGGTCGGGTTTCTAGAAGCAATCTCTTGAGATGAAAGCTCTCTCGAGTAGAGGCTGGGTTTCTAGTAACAATCACATTATCCCTTAAACTATATGCCCCTATAGGTTGATTAGCTAGTGGATCCACTTAAGCTAGAAGTTCATGGTTCTACTTGGGCAAGTAGGACAACCCTTTTTTTCGGTGTGGGAGACATCAAGGGATCATGTTATAGCTCACATGGTCTCTATGTCGGTTAAGGCTTATTCCCACAATAACATGAATAATGAACTAAGGTTACTCCAAGAAGAATTGCATATGAGTTCAATGGTTTTAAAGATGATGTTAACTTGCATTGACCATGTTTTATGAAGGATATTTTCTAAATCCTATTATGCTATGTTTTAACTTGGTTAATTGCATGTCATGAAATGAAATGTCCCTTTTAGAATGTTTTAAATGGTTTTATGTATGGCTACCATTCTTAGTGCATTTTTATACCAATGCATACTCTTGCCTACATTTTTCCCAAATGTAGGGTCCAACGGCCAGGGTCATCAGTTTCGTGGCTAAGTATTGATTTAGAGATTTTTGAGCTTTGGTGAGTCCTCATGCTTCGAGGACAGAGTTTTATTGTTTTTGGTTTCTTTCATGTATTTCCATTTTATAACATGATGTATGGGCTAGACCCAATTTCATCCTATTGTAATAGATGGCTATGATGAGACAAAGTGTCTAGACTTCCGCTTTTTGTTTATAAAAATGTTTGGACTCTAAAATGTTGTTTTACTCCTATTGTTCTATTTCTTATGTAATGAGAGCTTAGTGGCTTGTATGGAGTCCTTCGGGGTTATATACGCCATGTTATATCTAGGGTGTACCCAAGGGTCTTTTCAGATCTCCCCCAAATCACGGTACATCTTGGTGGCTCCCGGGTGAATGGAATACCAAGAACTATGGGCATCTAACAAGATATGTTCCCTCAAGTCATCAGCATTAGGAACACACAAATGACCTTGATATCTAAGTACTTCATATCCCCCTTGGGAGAAAGCCTCAATGGACTTTCTAAGCACCGCTTCTTTCAATTCAATCAATATTGGATCAAGACCTTGCTTGGCTTTCACATCCGCCACAAAAGACGATTATCAACCATAACACCACCCTTGGTATAGTTTACTAATTGAACACCCAACCGGGCAAAACTATGAGCATCTCGAACTAACTCTTTCTTATCATCCTCAATATGAGCAACACAACCCATAGATAACCGACTAAAAGCATCCGCCACCACATTCGCCTTACCGGGGTGATAGAGAACACTCATATCATAATCTTTCAATAACTTAAGCCACCTTCTTTGGCAAAGATTTAGATATTTTTAGTTTAAAATATATTGTAAACTCTTATGGTTGGTAAAAACATCAACATGAACACCATACAAATAATGGCTCCAAATCTTTTAGGCAAATACAACCGCAACTAATTCAAGGTCACGGGTAGGATAATTCTTCTCATGAATCTTAAGCTTCCTTGAAGTGTAGGCAATAACTTCCCCATTTTGCATAAGCACACATCCTAACCCAATTCTAGAGGCATCATAATAAACCACAAAACCATATGTCCCTTCTGGTAAATTCAACACCGGACCGGAAGTAAGTCTATCCTTTAACTCTTGAAAACTCTTCTCACAAGCTTCGGACCATATAAACTTAGCTTTCTTTTGAGTCAATGCTATCAGTAGAGAGGCAATCTAAGAAAACCCCTTGACAAATCATCTATAGTAACCAGCCAAATCCAAGAAACTTCTAATATCCTAAGGAGATAGAGGTCTTGGCCAACTCTTGACCACATCCGTCTTAATACGATCTACCTTTATACCCTTACTTGAAACAATGTGATATAGAAAAGCCACAGACCTTAACCAAAATTCACGTTTGCTTAACTTTGCAAAAAGTTGATGGTCCTTAGGAATATAGTTGGGAAGAAATTCAGATGCAGTACCTTAGGGCTATGACTAGCGCTATGATGAGTGGTAGATTTACACTCATATGAGGCATTTTTTAGTTCAACAATTAGTGTCCTCAATGCCTAATTATGTCATATTCTGACGATATTTTGATGATTTGCAGCTATGAAGGCTTAAAGGACAAGGCAATGATGAATACTTGAAAAAATGACCAAAAATAGGGAAAGAAGCGTAAACTCCACACTGGCAGTCACCTAACCAGAAGGGCGGATCGCCCAAATTACCTGACCTCGCCTAAAGTGACAATGCTTACAATTAAAGATATTCGAGACTCAGAGAACTAATGAGCAAAACAGTGACTCATTGAAAGAGATGGGCGAACTAAATGACCATCGCCGAAGGTGACAAGTTTTGGATGAAATATGAAGGTTTAAAAGACGAACAAAGATGGTACTCGACGATCCGCTGAATGTGAAATGCAGACTCAAATGAGCTCACCGAATGAGACTCAAACACGTGAAGCCTAAAGCAAGAGAAAGACGAGCTAAGGAGAAGACAATGATCCGCCAGATTGTCTTGGCGAGCCCGACTAACGCCACCGAATGGGTGGCCTAATTTTGGGAAACTATATATATCCCAAAGGAGAAAGAAAATGTATCAAATTTCATAATAGAATTTCAGTTCCAATCTTTGTATGAGTTTTAAAGAAAAGAACTTTTGAACTCTTAGGGGGAATATTCTTAGTTTGGGGTTTTAAGTTTTTCTCTTGGATTTGACAATTTGAAGTTGAAATTAAAGTGAGTGTTGATTATAATTGTTTAATTTCATTACATCCATGACTGCTCTCATGATAGGTATAATTTCTTTAGTTTTTGTGATGTGTGGCCAAAACCCCAATTCTAGGGTGCAATTATGGGGTTGGGTGTTGATTTAATGTACTGGGTATAATGTTTTGCTTCGTTTTACTATTGTTCATTCATGGATTTGGACTAATTAGCATGAAGTTAAATTATGGGTTAAAGTTGCGAACTTAATTCTAGTTTAGATCATTGGTTGATGCTCGAAAGAGATCGATTTGAGTGAGTAATTAGTCTAATGCATGCAATTTAGGTTTGATGTCTATAATTTGCTTGAAAGAGAAATTATGGGTCGGATCTATTTGCCCAAATCTTCTTGAAAGAGAGATTTCGTAAGGTAATGGGTATGTTTGGAATTTACATAGATGAGACCGAAAGGAGATTCTATGAATTGGTACTATGAGATCGAAAGAAGATTAGTTTCATTGAATATGACCCAACATATCCATGATTTGCACTAATGAGCAACACAATTACCCCCATGTGACATCAATTCTAATCCATGCACCCCTAGATTGTTTCCTAATTGTTTGAAGTTTTGAAGTTTTAGTTCAATTGCGAACCTTGATATCAAAACCCCCTTTTGATAAATTTGGTGGAATCATCCACCTGTTGTTCTTAACTGCTGCAAATGATTTGATTTACTATCATGCCTCGATTCCCATAAAGACAGAGAGGAACCCGATGCCCTAAAGGCTCGAGAGAATCAAAACATAAGATGTTCTTATTAAGCATATAACTATGACAATTTAAAGTTGTGACAAGTTCATATAGGATGTAGCGATCGAACCAACATAAGTAGACCCAAAACTTATATACAAGACTTGGCCGTTGAGGCCACAACTTGTTAAGAGACAAGATGCAACTGAATTATATACATTAGTCTACAAAGTGTCTAAAAGTTAGAAAACCTTAGTTTAGGGTGGGACAAGGCCCCTCCTTACCCTTAACTATCATACAATAACAAAATAGGTGCCAAAGACTCGGTAAGCCCCAGATCAACCTGGAGCTTCACCAATAGCAGCCGAGTACCTTTGCTCCTACTAAAGAGCTCTACTATCTTGAGTACATGTGCCTGCAACATGAAATGTAGCGTCCCCCGCGAGGGATGTCAGTACGAAAAATGTACTGAACATGTAAGGCAATAACATATGTAAATCAAGGGCTCAAATGAAATCAAGTACCAATATATTAGTGCATAGATCATAACAGAAGACCACCTTTCTGTACTCTTGTGGGATCATGTATGTTACATTCTTTTCTTTACTTTTCTATGCGTTATGATCTTTATAAGGCATGTGATATAAATGACCAGCTGATCGGTGGTAGAAGAGGATGACCCATGCTAGGCATTTTAACCCTTAGGATGTTGTCCTCATAATTACACAAACTGGGATCGGCCCATGTTAGGCTTTCGCTCCTGAGCTGCCACCCTACTATACCAATTGGGATTGACCCATGCTAGGCATTTGCTCCTGGGCTGCCACCCATAAATATATACAAATTGTTTCACTTAGTTTGTTTAATCTTTGAGATTTTTGTTTTAGTGGTCATAATCAATTTTGAGATTTGGAACTATGGACTAGTAGTAGAAGACATGAGAATAATAACTTCAAGGCAGTAACAATGACATATGGAGCTATGTAACATCAATGTATTACTTATGAGCTTAAATAACAAAATTGACTTCAATTGACTTCGAGGATAATTCACCAAGCTTGCGTTTGCAAATACCATTTCTATACTAGCATAGGAGGAGGATAATTATACAAATGTAGAGTAATTAACATATAATGAAGTAATTCGACACACTAAGGAGATGAGAGAATATTGTTATCCATATTGGAGATCGTACGCTGCCACTATGTTTCCTTTACTAGGAATAAAATTAGGAAATTCACTTCGTTGTTATTAATAACAAATATCCGATTTTAGGCCAACGAATATGGAATCGAATAGCCTTACATACCTTTCTATACAATTCAAAAATTATGACTTAAGCTCCTTCTTTTCAAATTACTAATCTATAATAAAATAAGTTGTCTAGCCGGCAAGATGGTTGCTTCAGTTGTGGTAAGAGTGGTCATAAGATAAGGGATTGCCCAATGCTTACAACTAGGGAAGAGAGGGAAAGCAAGCTCCTCCTAGTGGTTCGGTTTCCAATGCTCCCAAGGAAAACCGATTCTATGCACTTCAGACTTGTGGTGAACAAACGGTTCTCCCGATGTGGTTACCGATATGTTAAATGTTTTCCAACTTGATGTTTATGATTTACTCAACTCGGTGCTACCTTGTCTTTTGTGACTCCATATGTGACTATGAGGTTTGATGTTCTTCCGGATGTGTTGTTAGATCCTTTTTTTGTCTCCACTCCTGTTGGTGATTCTATTTCGGCTAATAGGGTCTATAGGAAATGTCCCGTTTCCTTATCCCATAGAGTTACTCTTGTTGATTTGGTAGAGATTGATATGCTAGATTTTGATGTTATCCTTGGTATGAATCGGTTGCACTCTTGTTATGATTCTATTGATTGTAGAACCCGTATAGTCAAGTTTCAATTCCCGAATAGGCCTATCCTAGAGTAGAGAGGGGGGAATTCTATGCCTAAGAGCCAGTTTGTTTCCTTTCTGAAAGCTAGAAAGATGATTTCTAAGGGTTGCATTTACCATCTAGTTAGGGTGAGGGATTTGGATTTCGAAAACCCTACTCTTGAGTCAGTCCCTGTTGTTAATGAGTTTCCGAAAGTGTTCCCAGATGATTTACCCGGTATTCCTCCTGAAAGGGAAATAGACTTTGGTATTGACCTTCTCCCAGATGTAGAACCTATTTCAATTCCTCCTTACCATATGGATCCGATAGAACTAAAGGATTTAAAAGAACAATTGAAATACTTTTTCGATAAGGGCTTCATCCGACCAAGTATATCCCCATGGGGTGCTCCAATTTTGTTTGTTAGAAAGAAGGATGGTTCTCTTCGTATGTGCATTGACTATCACCAGTTAAAGAAGGTGGCCATGAAGAATAATTATCCTCTTACAAGGATAGATAATTTGTTTGACCAACTTCAAGAGGCAAGTTACTTATGTAAGATTCATCTTCGGTCGGGTTATCACTAATTGAAGGTGAAAGTAGATGATATTCCGAAGATGGCTTTTCAAACTCGGTATGGTCATTATGAGTTTTTGGTAATGTCGTTTGAGTTGACTAATGCTCTGGCGACATTTATGGATTTGATGAATAGGGTGTTTAGACAATACCTTGACACGTTTGTGATTGTGTTCATCGATGATATATTGATTTACTCAAGGAGTGAGGATGAACATACTGATTATTTGAGGATCGTGTTGCAAAATTTGATTGTAAGTTTCAACTTTGCAACTTTTAGCTCTTTTTGGGTGTTTTTTTCCACATTTTTACATGAAATACATCTAATCACATTTATTAGCTAAATATCAAGAATATTACTATTACGCATAAAATGCATAGTAATTAAACAATTATTTTCCTCGAAACAAAGTAAAATATGAAGAAAAAAGTGGCAAAATGAACGTAAAATTAGCCCAAATCATGTTTTAATAAATATTTGGTGATAGTTAATTAAGAAACTCTCACACCCATAATTCAGCTATGGAACTCAAAAAAATAAAAATATTTTCGACGTTTAACCCTCACTCAATAATAATACAATTGATAACTATCCAAAAAGATACAAAAAGTTCCAAAAGACATGAGAGAAGATGATAGACGATTCAAAAGATTCATTGTTAGGAAATTGTTGAAGATGAAGGAAGTTGATGGTATAGAGCAGGTTGAACGTGTACAACTTTTAATTGTTAAAGAGTTTAGAGTCACACTAGGACTGAGCTACTAAATACTACTTGTCGACTAGACTGTTGTGTCTTATACTAGCTGAAGTAGACTAAGATAAGTTATTATAATTGTTGTCGTAGTAGTAGTAAACCTATACTTAGGTAAATTATATATTTATATTATAGTAGGGCTCTCCTTCTATATAAGGAGCATGTACTTGACAGTTTTAATCATCAATAGAATCCTTGATTTCTCTCTAATCTTAACGTGAGATTTCTACATAAATGACAAATGAAAGAGTATAGTAGGATAAATATAAGATGGAGAACTTCACTATATATATAAGATGGAGAACGTCGAAACGCTGTATTCAAATTCAACAGTCTATCTAGATAGCTTTATTACAGAGACGCTAGAATGTTGATGCGGATACTCACTCAATCCCAGGACTCATCAATAGAATCCTTGATTTCTCTCTAATCTTAACGTGAGATTTCTATAGAAATGACAGGTGAAAGAGTATAGTAGGATATATATATAAGATGGAGAAGGTTGAAAACACCGTATTCACATTCAACAGTCAACACTATCTAGATAGCTTTATTACAGAGACGCTAGAATGTTGATGAGGAGACTCACTCAATCCCAGGACTCATTCTAAATCCTGCACCGTACAAAGCTTTCAGCCAGCCACTTACAATAGATTATTCTGTCTACTTAGACCTGAATTTCAATATTCCATTTGTACATCTCTTGTTGTGGAACTGGGATATTCATAGTCAGCAGTCCATATTCTTTGTTGTAGTTATAGACGGTTTCTGCACCATCTACTGAACATTTGAGAGGTATTTGGGAAATGTAAACGCCAAAGCGGCCACATCCCCTGACCTTGAGTGAGACTGTTGCAGTTGGAGATTGGCTTGTATCATCAGAATGTACTTCATACTGATCAATGGCACCACCACTGTTGATCATATCCATCAGCCCAATTGGAGCAAAACATATGTTTCTCACAACTTCCTACACTTATAATAAAAAATGTCTAGTTATTTTAGTTTAAAAAAAAGTGTTAAAGAAGCAAGTTAACAAAAAGGTGTTACCTTGACAGGAGAAAAGTGGAATACTTCATATTCAAGAACTTTAAGTGTTACAGGCAGTGAAGCAACTCTGGGTAGGAAAACCACTTTCCCTATATAATTAATGAAGGGTTAATTGCTAATTCTAACACCAGTAATAAATTGCTAATCCTAACACCAGTCATAGGCTATGTTAAGGAATTGGTTTACCTGATGTAAAGCAATAGGCTATAGAATCCCCATTCCAATCAATGGTCTCAACATCAGTTGCTTGGACTGAAGTTGTAAGTGTGCCTGGGGATGCATCATGAATACGTGTCTTCTTTGTCGCCTTGCACCACCCAGCACCTTGGCAGTTAAATACACCAACCACACCACTGCATTTGTTCACGTTCCATATTTTAAGCAAGCTGTCCAACATAAAACATCAACGTTAAGTTTTAATATTTCATTACCATTTTACCCTTACTCTAAATCAAACCAGCTTCAATCCAATTCTTTATTTGCTCGACCCTGATATTCAAAAGAGTCTTTCAGAGTTCACATCATATGTTAAACGCAACAGCAGTGACATTCTTGTTGTTTCTCTTTATGTGGATAACCTTTTGATTAACGGAACAATGAAAGGCTAATTGATGAGCTCAAGCAAGATATGACGCAAGCTTTCGAAATGTCTGATATTGGTCTTATGACATATTTCCTTGGAATGGAATTACACAAGGAAAAGATGAGTTTTTCATTTGCTAGAAAAAGTATTCAAAGGAAATTCTCAAGAAATTCAAAATGGAAAATATCAAAGAGATCAGTCCTCCCATGAACCAAAAAGAGAAACTAAGTAAAGAAGATGAAGCCGAAAAGGTGGAGGTGACGTACTTCAGAAGTTTCATTGGTTGTTTTTGTCTTACAACAACAAGACCCGATATATTGTATGTTGTAAGTGCTTTATCAAGGTTCATGGATTGTCTGAGTGAAGTACATTTGCAAGCATCCAAAAGAATTTTGTGATACATCAAAGGAACCATCACCTATGGAGTCAAGTTTTAGAAGAGTGAAGCTTTATGGGTACTTCGACAGTGATTGGGGCGGTTCTGAGGATGATGCAAAGAGTAATACAGGGTATTGTTTTAGTCTTGGTTCTGGAATTTCCTCACGGAGTTGTAAGAAACAAGATATTGTGGCTCAATCTACTAGCGAAGGCTGAGTTTGTAGCAGCTGCAGCAGCAGTAAATCAAGCATTGTGGCTAAAGAAAATTTTGGTTGATCTGCATATGGAGCTGATGAGTCCACAATTTAGACTCATTTAGGGCTTTATTTGGATAGATTTAGTGTCCTCAAATGCTTATTGTGTGCCAATAACTAATGTAAAATCCTTGATTTCAGGTATTTGGATTGAGGAACAAAGCATGGACACTAATGGGCAAAAAGGAACAAGGCAGCCGAAGGAACGAAGAATAGAAGGCTTGTTGATCGCCTAATCCATTGGGCGAGTCGCCGAATGGCTATTATCTCGCCTAAAGTTCCATTGTGCCAAGCCCTGAAAGCAAAAATCAAGTCGGCGAGAGAAAGGAGCGGTCGGCGTGCCGCCAAGTGGTTCCGCGATGCAGTGTTGGATCGCCCAAAGTTACAGAACTTGAGGATGATGGGCGATGGAACTAACCAAAGGGCGGATCACCAAGTTGATCGGCGATCCTGACTTACTGCGCCGAATGGTCCTTCACAACATATTTTTGGTGACTATAAATACGTTTTTGAACATTTTAGTTTAGTATCAGTGATCATTTTAGAGTTTTCAGAATATAGAATATCAGTTTTTGAGTTGGAACTCTGAGTTTTGAAACAAACTTTTCCTTAGCTTTGAAGAATTGAAGTTTTCCATTTTTGAGAAATTGGAAGTGGGTCTTTGAGATTCTTCAACTTGGACCTTTGTAAAGACGAAATTAATCTTACCCAGTTAATGGAAACACAATTTGGTAACGATTTCTATCTTTTTATGATGTCTAGCTAAAACCCCAGTTCTTGGGGTGTGATTATGTGATTATGGGTTGATTTAGCTTATGGGTATTGCTAATTGATAGTTTAAATGTTGTTTAGAAGTGATTTCAATCAGTAATTGTGGTTTAATTTAAAGGGTTGTAGTTGCAAATGCAACTCTACCTTCGTGTTTTTGGCTTGCTCGAGAGAGGTTTTAAAACCAAAATTACTGAATTGATGGTTTGTGGGTTCAGCTCGAGAGAGTGAATCCTAAATCATTTTCCACACATTCAGCTCGAGAGAGTGAATGGACTAAATCGTAGGTTGTTCTTATTTGCTGCTTGTTGGTGTTCGAGAGAAACCAACTTGATTCGGGGTAAATTGTTCGAGAGAAAGTTTATCCCCACTAAAGTCTAGCTTATTCACTGATTTACAGTTATTTACTAACAATTGCAATTACCCATTTGTCTACCTTAGCCTATAATTCAATCACATCCCAAGAACCCGTCTCATTACTTGTTAATTCGTGTTATTTGTTGTTGTTGTAGCTGATAGTTAAAACCAAAACCCCTTTATTTGACACTTGTGTCATCCCATAATTTGAATTATGCTTTTATTTGTAAATATCTACTCCTATGATTGACTTGAACATATTCGTACTTTGCTATTGAATCTTATACACGTACCACTCCCTGTGGGATTCGACCCCAACTCATTTAGTTGGGTTATATTACTAACTAACGATCGTTGACGCTTAGAATCGGATGAAGTGTCTTTGATAGCGTTATTAAATCAAGAGCCGACGGGAAGCATAGAAGTGTTCATGGACAATGAAGAAGCAATAGCTATATCTCACAATCATGTATTTCATGGAAGAACTAAGCACTTCAAAATAAAGTTTTTCTTCTCGAGAACAGTGCAAAAAGATGGAGATATAAGAACAATTGGCTGATATATTCACTAAGTCTTTACCAATCAGCAAGTTTGAGATTCTTAGATAGAGAATTGGAGTTTGCAGTTTTCAAAGCATGGAGGAGTGTTAGGAATTTACTTTTGAACTGCAGTTAATTTATTTTTACTTCTTTATATTAAATAAAACTTAGTCAATTAGTTGTTAGCCATCTATTCCTATTATTTAGAAGTCAGTTGGTGATTTGGGGAATCTCCTAATCGTGTGTTTAATGCTTTCTATTTCATTGTAGCTGTTATAAATGTAACCTGCAGGCATCAATAAAAGTTATCCGCTCATATTCTTCTTACTTCTCTGCCTTCTAATATCTTGTATTTCTGATATTAACCAACAATATTGACTAGAAAGAGCAAGATATTATGAGAAATTAAATTATGTCAGTAAGGGAAAGAAAAAAGGAGGAGAAAAGTAAAAATCAAGTCCTGAACTACAGAAGTTTAAGACATTTACATGCATTTATTAATTTTTCAAGCAAGAATCATTGATATATTAATACCATTAAAGACTATTATCTTAATTACCTTCACGTATTTCTTATATGATGGCAAATGCAGTATCCCACTTTCATAAATTTTTATCTAATGAATAAAATATAAATGATAAAATTAATATTGTTAATTTCAACATTTCCTATTTTATAACTCAACCTTTAAAATTTATAGAAGTTCTATAATAATGATAAGGGACAGACATGCGTTCCCCAGACACTAGTATATATATAAGGAGAGAATTGCAAACCTTGTCCCGTCTCTTGCTGGATCAACAAATAGGCAATCTCGAGTAGGTCTGCCAGGCAATTGAGCGCGAAGTACTGATCCATCAGGAAGGATAAGCTTCTTCAGAAGCTCGAAGTTGTGATTTCCGGGTTTGTCACTGAATGACATAAAAAGAGACAAGGTTAGGTAACAGTTCCAAGTTAAAATAAGAAAGAGGAAGAACCAGACGCGAGGACAAAAATTACCTCACATAAATTGGTGATCCTCCAACTGCTCTAGCTGCAGCATGATATTCTGCAGTAGGGTGAAGACTCTGCAATAAACATCTCAGTTATTAAATTACCTCATTTTACATCTAATGCATTCATTACTGACTGACTATCATATGCAAACATCACGCACCAACATTGAATCGTCAAAAACAAGTATAAATAAATTAGATGTCAAACACTAACGTGGAACATGTCCCAATCTGGTTGCATGAATTCTCCCAAGAACAATGAGTTGTAGCAAACAGAAGATATATGAATGGTGTGAGAAGCTGGATCACGAGGATAATAATCATCAGAAGCTCTAACTAGAGCGGTTTGC
This sequence comes from Solanum verrucosum, assembly GCF_900185275.1. Taxonomy (NCBI): domain Eukaryota; kingdom Viridiplantae; phylum Streptophyta; class Magnoliopsida; order Solanales; family Solanaceae; genus Solanum; species Solanum verrucosum. The sequence continues at coordinate 952,188 of NW_026020341.1, read as the reverse complement.
TTAGAACTGTAGAGCCCATCAGTGTTGTGATTCATGCAGGCAATGCATCCATTGTCAGGAAAGTTTTGAGCAATGGATGCTTCAAGGGCCTGGATATAGCTTCTCGTGATGGATACTCTACCACCATGGCCAGCACCAAGTGTTTCAATGATGTTCTGGACATCAACCTTGACTCCATCAACCCCACAGGATGCCAGATAGGCATGTAGTTCATTATAAAAGTTGAAGACCTTTTTTGGGTGCACTAAACCTAAGCCATGAACTGCAAGACTATCAATAACAATGTCAGGTTGGTTTCCCATCACACCAGGAGACTGAATGGGGTACGCCAATGCAGTGTCATAGTGCTCGAGCCCAGGACCAGCAGGGTGTACTCCACCCCAGTAACCAGCTAGGGCATGCCATACGTATACATACCTACATAGAAAAAATAAACTTTAAAATGATAAGTATCACTTCACTACCAGTAGATCCTTTGAGAAAAGGAGGAAAAGATTCAAGTGCTGAGACGTCCTTTAAATTCAACAGAAAACTAAGTAAAAAGGAATTGTGGTGTGTGCAATTTTTAGACATTTTATAAAATACAACGATCGGAAGTTGCAAACTTACTTGACACTATGTTGTTTCTTGGCTTCCTCCACTACATGCTTCAGGCCTTTTGTTTGGAACTTCTTGTTTTCTTTAATTCCTGTTAGCCTGTTGGCAAACCTACAAAACAAACATGGGAGAGATCATACATGCAATTTTATTTACTAGATCTGCAAATTACGGTAAAATAATTATTAAACATAGCAAGAAATCTCACTGTGCTCCTTCTTGTACTACACAATTAGTGTCCTTGGGCACTTCATTGCCAATCTGTTGCCAACCATCATCAATGATCAGGAAACGTGGGCGAAAACCACCCTTGGATAAGCTGTCATAAAGGCATTTAACATGAATTAGTTCAACCCGAAAGACATCTCCAAACAAAAACTGAGAAAGAGCCAAATTACCTGTTGAGGCCATCCTCGACACCCTCTGCTGTGACATCAGTGTAAAAGGCATCCCATGTGCACCAACCAAACCAATCAATAATTGAGGGCAACTACATGATATCGAACAGAGGATATTAACAGGCCCGCTTCAGATAATGGGACGACCAAGATTTCACAATAAATAAATAACTAAGGAAGCAACTATTTACCTTCTTCTTCTCTCTGTGATGAAAAGTTTGCAAGTGTTGCTCAACAGATCTGTTGAGAGGGGAGGGAACAAAACACATTATTTACACAGTCTAGAAAGACTTCTAGTTGGAGTCTTGCTAGTCGAGTACCAATGACATTATTCAACAACTACTTCACACTGCAAACATACTACAGTTATTTTGTGATTCAAATCAAAAAGATCTCAAGAAGTTGGAGCTTACTTCACAGCCTGTGTAATGACTTCAAAGGGATTGGTCCCAGCATTCATGTAGACAAGATAAAGCCCTTGGTTGGTTTTAACAGCATTATCTCCTGCAAAAATAACGCATACAAGACGTATTGGTTCTTTTACGTTTATACTACTTTCTTGCCTGCCATTGATGATCTACATGAGATTATTAGCAACTTGCTCAGCATTGACATTTCTTGCTCAATATAACATAGCTATAGGTCCAGCCCAACAGGTTAATATAGCCTCAATTTTTGGAAATAGGAAATAGGACTTGCAGCTTATCCTGAAGGATTATTTGCACAGCTTTGTTCATAACAGATGAGAAAACAGTGCGTAAAACGAGAAATGACATTGTTGTATTGCACCCACAGAGACCTAAAAGGCTAAACCAAAGACTTGGTCCACAGAGAGACGACTTTGTCTCCCAGAACACCCACATAGCAGCGTACTTTTGCATGTAGCCTCAAAAGGTAAAGCAAAAATGGATGCAAGAAGTCTACTGAATTGAGATGAATGTATAGCATTTATCAATTTCCCGATTGCTAGAGCCTAGATGGAAACTCACCACTTTCAAGGCAAATCTCCATTTCGTTCATCTCATTGCCTTGAAGAACAGCACGAAACTGTCCCTCAAGTAGAGGGAGGAAGACCGTGTAAATAATTGGGGCATCGTCACGCTCACCCTCGGTGGTGTCTTTGCTCTCCACAAGCATGAACTGGGTCTCCAAAGGAATATCATTTCCACATGTCCCCATTCTCTGAGTCATCCACCACAGCTTGAAACGGAATAAACACATGAACCGAGTATCCCTGTAAAAATAGATAACAAAAAAGTATTGATTTTTTTATAAAAGGAGTAGCATTCTGATATGCTTATCACGTTTCACTCTTCTGCAACTCAATACCCTGTGATCTTCTGAAATATGATAAACGTGTGGTACTTCTGCATGACATTGCTCAAGTCAACCTTCATCCTCTAAGCATGATGCAAGAAATTTAAACAATTAAGAAAGTACTTCACCACCAAAGATGGACTTCATGAGCATAAGGTCACATTACATCGATCCTACCGATAATCAATTTGTTCTCTTAATAAAGGAGTGGAATTAGTAGCACAACCAATTATCTTACTATTCACCAAATCAAAATCCATATATCAATGTTATGATAAATTATAAAATTAGTTTAGCATGGTTATCGCACAATAGTGAAAGAAGGCAATAGTGCAATAGTGCTTACTCTAAGACCCCAACAGGGAACAGATGCAAGCATTTGCCCTCTGAAGCTGTTGCTCCAATAAATGCACCAGTAAGAAGGCCCACCCCAGATCCAGGAGTCAAGATAATGTTGTCAGGGACACCCTTGAGTATGGTCTTGCCATGGACAATGAGGTTGCCATCATTGATGGAGATGTTAGGTGTCACTGTCATCTTTTTCCGCGCACGCGAGTAGGTGATGTTTGACAATTAACTGCAGAGGGAATTAAGAGTAACAAAAGCACACATTTAATCATCTCAATAGTTGAATTTGTGGGGAATGAAGTAAAGAATCTTTTGCATGAATGAATGCATCTAATTAATAATAAGCCAAATACCCATAGAATCGTCAACTTATACGTACTGAATTATAGCCTCACACTTGAACAACAACGAAAAGTAGTTAAGCTGATGATGAAATTAAAGGAGTATAATACATTTGAGACAGACATAAGTATTGTCTCGAAGATTATAGCTTATTTGGTCACCATAATCACATTAGTCCAGCCAAGTCTACCGCATACATATTATATTGTTGTCCCCAAAGAGATGCGAGCGAGATAAAAGTTGAGTCACACAACTGCAGGTTGTATGAAAGTGGAAACTGCCAGCAGCTGCCGTTGATAGGTAGAAACGAAAAAAGAAGATATTTTTGGGGTAATTTTCTGCTTCATTTCCATAGTATGTATTTATACAAGTATATTAGTAAAACTTTCTTCTTATATATAATTGGCTAGAGAATAAGTAACTCAAATAGGAGTAGTTGTTTCTGAATGTGAACAAGGCAAAGGGAACTTGTGAATCTGAACAAGGAAAAGGGGGCAAATTTGAAAGGGAGTCAAAGTCAATCTCATAAATTGGTAATATAAGCAATCAACCAAAATTTAATGAGTGATCGAAGTGTCAAAAAATTGAACAAAAATTACCATAAAAATAAAAGCAACGAACAAGGAAGGAGCTAATTAGACCTTTGAAAGAAAACTCACCTTATTACTCCATTAAATAAAAGAAGAAGAAACTTTGAACGTCCTTTGAGGGAAGAAAGAAGGAAAGAAAACTAAAACAAACAATGATTGCTATTTGCTTGTCAACTTCTGGTCATGTCAGGTTGAAAAATGATGACTCTCTTTCGATCTAAATACTCCCTTGCGTGGAATGATTTTTCCAGAACTATCTATCGCTAGATTACACGTACACGGTACACTACAGACATGAATATTTTTTTATTTGCTCCGTCTGGTACTTTTTAAATTTCTATATTGAAGTAAATCTATTTTTGACATTAAATTTTTCATAAATCTTTTAAATATTTTGAATTATCAATTATTATAATTTATGATATTTTTTATGTAATTTATAAATATATAAATTTCATTTCAAAAATTTTAAAGATTATATGCGCAAATTGCCAATCAAATTTAAACGATTTAAGTCTCAAAAAATGAAAAAAAAAATGGCACATAAATTGAGAAAGCGGGAATACCTCTTTTCTCAATTATAATTATTTCACGTGAAACTTTTCTTTTTCCTCTTTCTTGTTTTTCTTTTCAAATAATTGTTTAGCAGCTTCCCTATACCTTTTGAATTTTGATTAATTGAGCCACTACTATTGTACTTTGGTATAAAAATCTATCTATATATAATAGGAGAAGTGAAAAGTACTAATGATAGCACCATAAAAAATAATATTTTTTATATAATTACAACTAATTAGATATCTTCAAATTATAAATCCACATTTGAAGTTTCTTTTAACAATTAAAAAAATATTGAATTTTGAAAAAAAAATATTGAATATTTTGAGTTTTATATTCAGTTAATAATAATAATAATAATACTAATAATAATAATAATAATAATAATAATAATAATACAAATAATAATAATATAATTTGCAAATCAATTGTTTGGTTGTGAGTGCTCAAAAATATTTGCATTTTAGCTTTACTATATTTATTCCAACTTTAAATTCAACAAACCGTGTTGAGGGCTCTTTTTAATAGCAGATAATATTTTCACTAAAATGTAGGCAACAAAGAACATGTTTTTTCAATATTCTAATCAGTTAGTTTTTTGAATTTAAAATCAATTACAACTGTCTAAAAATCCTAAGCAGTTAGTGTTCGCAATAAAGTTTCGTAGCGCTGAAAATTAACTTCAATCAAAATAAATAAAAGAAAAATGTGATTTGTTATTGATGAATTTGTGAGTACAATCATGTTATTCTCTTGATTCTTCTCTCCTAAACTTCTTCAAGATTCAAGGGTCTTCAGTAGCGTACTTCTCGAATCATTGGATGATGTAGACCTCCTTGAGATGTATTTTCTTCAGGAACATCGGGAAACACTTCGTCATTTCAGGTCGATCTCCGGGAAGAACTCTGTTGACCACTCTTCGAAGAGAAATGTAGTTGGTGTTGTAGTTTTCTCCTGTCCTTGCAGAATTCTTGTTGAAGAGTTTTCTTCGAATTCCCCTTAGAATCTCATGTATATCCTTTATTTATAGTTGTAGAGGGTGGACTTGCTTATGATTGGCCAGCTTATGATTGGCCAAAGGATGTCATTTCGAATACTTGGTGGATTGTGATTGGTTCTTGCATTTGACTGTGACTACCACCTCATTTGGACACGTGGCATCACCTTATTGGTCTTGGATGCCTAGTCATTGTGACACGTGGCATGGGTTTGGGCTTCAAGGTGAAATGAACCTTGGACTTGAATTTAATAAAAATAGACTTATTTATTTGTAAAGCGCAAATTAATCATTCAACCCAAATAAACATGAATTTAATCCAAATTTCTTATAAATTAAATCTAATAAAATTTGTATGTCTACAGATTCTCCCTACTTCAAGCCTTGTTGAAGTGTAGGTTTATCGACACTTGATTGCGAGACTTGAAGTATTGGAATACAATAATATCACTCGCAAGACATTTACTTGACTCAATTTCTTATGATGAAACAAGTTGCATGGTACATTCATGTGCAACCTTATTTCGATGTGCTCCTAAGGACTTTTATTATTTCAATCCACCTGAGGGACGATATGAAGGATTCTCGTAAGAAGGATAAACAAATAAATGAGACTAAGTTGTATGAATTTTAAGTTCAAATAAACTTCCACAATAGATTTGAACACAAATATGGGCACCAAAACTTAGAGTGTCACACAAGTCCCCAAAGTTGAATTTTAAATAAAATAAGAGCATAACTTGATTTGCTTGTTTTTTTTTGGCAAACCTTCAATTTTGAAACAATTGGTAATTTAATAATCCCACCAACTTTTTATTCCCTTTGCTTGATTTTGGAAGAATCATTTTTGAAATCTTAAGCATTATTCCTTTCCATTTGAGTGCTAACAATTTTCATTTAGATTGGTAAAAATTGATTTGATTTGCTTCTTCCAATTTTTCCATAGCTTAATTATTCATAGAAACTCTATATAAGAATATCTCATGTACAAAGGATTCATCAAAGAATCATTGAAAAAAAATCCTCGTGAATCACCCATAAAAAATATTTTTGAAGAACTCCAAATTTGGTGTGTTCTTCTCTCAGTTTTGTGCAGTCCCACCAAAATATCCTTTTCTTAGTGTAGGAATATTCAAATAACGAGCGTCTTGGTTTGGAATAAACTAGACTTGTATTATTGAGACATATCCAAAAATCAACATTAAACACCTTTTGAATTAACGAAAATTGATTTTTGAAATTGGTCTTCAAATCTGACAGTTCTTCTTACAATTGCCCGTACATCATTTTCTTGATGTAGAGGTGTCCAAATGATAAGAGGCTTGATTCTAGAGAAACTAGACTTTTGCTACTATTACATATCTAAAAATCAATATCAAAACACATTTCGGATTGATGGGAATCAATTTTGAAGTTGGTCTCCAGATTTGGCAGTTCTTCTCGCAGTTATATGCAATCTTGCTAAAACATCATTTTCTTGGTGTAGGAGCATTCAAATGATGAGCGGCTTGATTATGGAGAAACTAGAATTTCAGTGCTACGACATATCTAAAAATCAACTTCAAAAACCTTTTTTATTGACGGAAATTGATTTTTGAAGTTGGTCCCCAAATCTGGAAGTTTTTCTCACAGTAATGGTCAATCTCGCCAAAATATCCTTTTCTTAGAGTAGGAGCATTCAAATGACGAGCGTCTTAGTTGTGAAGAAACTAGACTCGTAGTACTATGACATATCCAAAAACCAATATCAAACTCTTCCTGAATTGACAGGAATTGGTTTTTGAAGTTGGTCTCCAAATTTGATGATTTTTTCATAGATTTCCATTTTTTTTCATGTGTTTTTTTTTTTGGCAGTTGACAAAGAAGTGACTTGACCTTTATTCATCAAAATTACATCAGGAGATTCAAGTATGCAAGCCTTAAGCAATAGAGATTGCTGTGGAAGAGTGATCTAGGATGCAAGTTAAAGTGTCATACTATTAGCGTTGATATATGTCCAACTAGATTGTTGTGCAACTGTTAATGCTTGTCCTGTCAAACTGAGGCTTCATTTCATTTGGACCGATCTACATAGAACCAGGTGATGAGTTGGTCATTTAGACTCATTTAGGACTTGTTATTCAATGAATTAGTGTCCTCAATGCTTATTTTGCATTCATAACTGATGTTAATTTGTTTATGTGCAGCCACGAATTCAGAGGCGGACCCAGAATTTCAAACATGTGGATTCTAAATTTTAAAAAGGACAACAATTTTAAAAATGACAAAACACAACTTTTGTTATTGAGATGTTAATCATGTTTGAAAATATTACCTTAGATATTGTTATTGTAAAAACTTGATTTAATAATATGAAGATTTGCGTAATTTATTTTTAAGTTCTAAAATATTGTTAATAAAAAATGAATAAATTTTGACGTTTTTACTATAATCTTCAATATTGTTCTAAGTGAGATTAAAATTATTAGATTCACCGTTAATATTTTGCCACCTAAAACATATATTTTACTAGTTTCACTATGACGTTGAACCAATTATTGCCTTCAAAAGTTAAAATTTCGAAAAACAAACAATAGTTATTTAACATAATCAATTATCAATATGTAGGATAACCTAGAATCAAAGAATAAAAATTAATTTTTGAATAGATAATTAAACCGTGTAAAAGAAATAAATAAGAAAAAAAATGAAAAAGGAGATACGAGAGTACGTAGTACTTACCGGAGAGCAAAGGTCGGATAGTAGCAATCAGATTAAGTTAGAGCCCTAACTTTTAAAAATAAATTTGGGTCAAGATTTTTTGAATGTCTTGGTAGAAATCAATGATTAGATATTGTTTCAGAGTATGACACAAACACTATTTTTCTGTTTATTTTCATTTATCGATTTTTTTTTTTTTTAAATAAATAAATATATAAACCTACTTGTGTTATTATCTTTAGGTTAGATATTAATTCCAAAAACACTATTTTTCATTTAACATTCTGTTTTTTAATTTATTTTTATTTAAATTCCGTTGGGTGCAGAAAGACCATTGGGCTACCCGCTTCACTGTGTTTGTGCAATAAATTTATTTGTACTTTATATTTGATATTTTAATACGAATATTGAATCTATGGAAAAGTCAGTGGGTTCGTCTGAACCCCCTTTTGCTATAGTAGCTTTGCTCCTGACACGAAGGCTAATGAACAAGGCAAGGACACTATAATGCAAAAAGAAGCGAAAAAATTGGAAAAAGTTGAAGAGAAGAAAAATTGAAGCTCGCAAAAACCACATACTCCACTCAAAATATGTGAGCACCATCATATGCAAACAAGTACTACAGAAAGGTGTCACATAAATCAACTTCAATCATTGTCTTCCCAAGTTTTACCCTCTACTTTATATACAAAAACATCATAACTCATATGAAGAATTTGAACACACAAGGAAGAAGTAGCAATTAACAGATAAGCATCACCTTTTTTCTCAACACTACACTCTCCAATAAATGTATTATCATCTTCATAAAAGAGATTTTCATCCTGTCAGAAAGTGTGTCATCACACCCTAGTAGATTCCCAAATAAATGGTAGCCTTCAAGAGTGGATACACTTCCAACATTATAAGGCATTTCACTATGCGCACTCTCATGAGTTATGTCATCATCAAACAAGAGAACTTCCTTATACAGACATTCTACCTCAAGATTCTCTTGAAAAAAACAATAAATGGTGTTAAAGTCTAAGGATTCATTTAAATCATAAATACCAACCCTAGGTGGACACAAATCAATCTTTCTAGAAGAATTGACTTGGCCATCAATAGGATTAACTAGTGTAGAATCACTTTTATCACATGACAATGTACCCTCATTCAAGCTACAACTGCCAAAACTAGGTGGAATCAAATCGACCTTACTAGAAGAGTCAATCTGGTCATCTTTAGAATCAACTAGTGTCACCTCACTCACAACAAGGATATAATCATAACACAACAAGGTGCTATCAAGAACATCACAAGGTAAAGACTTATTATGCTCACATATTAACAAGATATCATTTACACTAAATTGGATACTAGCCACGCAATGATGTTCCATGTTCAAGGAAGTGTACTAAGAGTTAGAATTGATACTTTGTACCTCATAGGAAGAAGTGTCTTCACCTTGGTTATCAACATTGGAAAACATATTCCCATTTTGAGGTTCTTCGCTAGGATTTATTCCAAGGACACCTACAAAATCATTAAAGCAACTAGAAAAAGAAATTTTTCCCACATCTAATTTCACCCCACACAACCTCTCATTTTTCCCACACTAGAGTTGTCTCATTTCACATCCTAATTATTCATCTTAATATTTTGCCTCAAAATTTTATGGGAGTTAGGAAAAGTACCAAGGAATCCCTGTGAAGGGTTAGAAGATCCCTTCAAGTCTTACTTTAATTTTGATGCACAACTCCTTTGGTTTAAATATCACAAGCAGTAGCTTGCTTTGTTTCCAAAAGCAACTCCTTAGGCTCAAGTTCATGATGAGTAGCTTATTTCCCTTGCACCATAGATTTGACATTTTCAAACATCCGTAAGCAATCATCAAAATCTTACTTCAATATGGTGAAGATAAATCTACCTCACAACTTCCATTTCAATCTAGATTCCACTAAAAGGATTCATAAGACCTATGGGAGAAAGTATTTTATCTCACATAGCCATCATAACAATGGTACGAAGAAGTATGAGAACCTTTATATTAACAATGGAATACACCATGTCACGACCCAAAGTATATCCTAGGCATAACATGATGTATAGAACCCAAAGAGGCCCTATACGAGCCACTTGCATACATCATGTAAGATAATAGAAATAACGATTTCAATGAAATAGTCTTATATCATAAAAGAGTTTAACAAAGTGGGGGTGTGAAGAAGAGATGTGGGGGGGGTGGGGTGTAAGCAGTGCCGACTCTTGCTTGATAAATTTAAGGTACATGCAAATTGGGGGCCTCAAATTTTCATCAAGAAAAAATTATGTGTTAATTTTTTTAATTAAAAAATAATTATTTTTACTTAAAAAGTATAATTTTAAACAAATTATATTATTTTATTATTTTTAACGCCAATCAAATAGAAGAAATTAAGAAAACATTATTTTGTATGTTTACATTCTCTTCGCTAACACTCGTATTATTAATCTTTTTAAAATTATTTTGCACTTTCTTTTTAATTTTTTTTTTTATAAGTTAGAGTAATACACTGTCAAAAATATAAATTAATAGTCGAAAAAATTCAACAAAGTGACTTACAATTTTTCTTTTTTTTGTTTCTTCTTAAATATTCAAGTTATACATAAACATATTAAAGTAGGGTTATAACTTATACCAAGTTATCAATTTCTTGTATCAGATTTTATGGTTCTAATTCGTATCTTTATGTAAAGTTTGTCAACTTATTACTTATAGTATTATGTTAACAATTTATATAATGATTGCCTCAGCAAAAGAATATTTTTCAATGTTGAATTGATAAAATATTACTTAAAATTAATAATTAAAAACGATATTCGAAAAAAAATATTTGAAGAAAAGATATCAAGTAATAATTTGCACTTAAAAAGTTTAATTTAAAAAAATAAAATACTATATTTGAAATTTATATAGATTTAAGGCCTCAATTAAAATTTCATTTGAGGCCTCAAATTACGTTGAGCCGCCCCTGGGTGTAAGTAAGATTTTGATTTTTTAAATTTTTTTTACTTTTATAATTATTTGACACGCATGATTTTGTGTTTTGTTTTATTATTTTGCCATGTCAACTTTAGGGGGTAAATAAATTCATTTTTAAATAGTAAAGGTGTGTAATAGATCGTCATGATAGTTAAAGCGTGTAACTAACTTTTCGGGACAATTTCAAGAGGGAATATATGCCTTGTCCCTTCATTTGAGTCCAAACTCAAACCGTTTACACTACATTTAATACTTTGAGTAGGTTCAGGTTATGACTGTGACTGGTAGTAGTTATATTTAGCTTAGGCTATGAGTCAGTTGATATGAGACAAGTTGAGTAAGATGGTTAGTTTGTGGAACATAATAAGTGGGTAGCCATGAAACTATGATTAGCTATAGCATTTTTCATGTCCTGAGCATAGATTATGATTATCTATAGCAACTTATTATATTCAATCTCTTCACCTAACTTTTTGGAAGAGATTGTTGTGTTAGATGCGCCACCACATTTTGTTAGCAACACCCTTGAAGATGACCGAACAGGGAAGCAAAGAAAAAGGACTATCTCAGCTTTCTCTAGTAATCGTATTAGTTTAGATAGTAGTAACGTAGGTAACTCTAATGTTTTGTATCCGTCACTCTCTACTTTTTTGTGTAATATGCACCCTCTAGTTAGGATTGAGCCTACGGCTCCCAATCCCTGTACCAATGTAATCTAGTAATATATGTAATATCTTTGTTTACAAAAAATTTTAAAAAAAAAACACTTGATGTGAAGTGCTACGTACTGTCAAGACTAATATTTTCAGTTTATGGTCTATGTTGAACTCTTATATTTTTGTTTTAATTTCCTTGTGCATTTATATTATGAATGAATGAATGAACTAGCTATATTGTGATATTCTTTTATTAGCATATTTTACTAAGATACTGACTTGTCACATCCTTTTCGGTCAAATAATTCATAAAGAATTTTTAATGATTAATAGATAAAGCATATGCTATGTTACACTATAACTGTATTTTCACTTTTCTATATTCATCTTAACTTTGTGATTACTTGTATACATATCTAATTAAGGTCTATAATCTAGAATGTCTATTACTTTGTATTCAATTGTTTTTTGTTGCTTTCTTTTTCTTTTGTGTTGTATATGACCATGGTTGTTGTACAAGCATAAGCATTAAAATATTTGTCAAATATTGTATTGGCTTTTTGTTAGTTCAATTGTCAAGTCACTAACAAAGTAGTTATTGCTAGGGCTGCTTATCGGATTGATCGGACGGATAATTTCGCTTAACGATTTGGCATATCGGATATCGATTTTTAGATTCACTAATCCGCTACCCAACCTATAAGATACCGGTTGGGTAACAAATTAGCAACTATCAGATGGTTATTGAATAGTGTATCGACTAACCTCTAATCTCTATGGTACCTTTTTTTCGACTAATATACCTTACAAAAAGATGACTTTTAAGCAGTAATAAGATCAAATGGATAAATTGATTTAGATTTTCAACTGGTTATCCCATTTACATTATCCAGTGAAAGCACTTTGCCAATGACTTGATTAATTGCGACGTACTTTTCATGTGCATAGCATTAGTGCTTTTCCAAGTTTTAGGTTTTAATGACTTTCATAAAATTTTAATTCGTTTATCTAACAATCCAATACCAATAAGCCAATTTTGTGATTAGCTTATCGGCCACAATTCAGTTTTAAACACCCCTGGTTATTACATTCAAGACTATAAATATATAAAAAACTTTTGTTCCTCAAAAACACATTTCAATAATCTGATGTGAAATAATGTTAATACAACCTGTTCCTTTCGTTGTATTAAGATTAGTTTACGATGTCAATTATATTATATTAATCATATACGCAGAAACATGTAAATCAGACATTTCCCCTGGCTGATCAAATCAAATCAATATATGTATATGCCCATTCTCATTTCTTAAAACTGACTCTCTGTTACAACTCAGGATTTTCAGCCCAGTAATGCACAAATAAAAGAGTCTGCGACCAGAATTTCCAATCAACCTTCATGATAAAAATCAATTATCGACCACACAGAGCAAAAGTCATGGGGAAATTAAATCCACAACACTGAACCACTTTTCTTCCTCTGCCCCTAAACTTCTGTCTATGCAAGTCTCTAACTCTATTCTAACTGTGCTTTTATTCTAAAGAACATACATTGATGCAAATTTCCACTGACTTTTCAAAATTTTAAAAACTATCTATGTGATGATAAGGTAACATAATACAAGGATCAACTGCTATCCCACCACAGACACCGAAAAAAGAAGGCAGGGGGCCATATCATCAGCTACTATTCTTACAATGACTTATATTTGTCCTTTGGATTGTTTTGTGCTTCTATTTTCAAGTTCATCCCTCAAGCAAGACCTGCACCAAAATGAACAATTGTAACAAAATACAACAATGGTGAACAAGCAAAATATGTATTTAAACTAAAATCAACAGAAACAAATTGCATACCCATTGTCAGCGCCTAGTTCTAGGCTTGCAGCGAAACCCAGCTAAGAGTGCTATATGATCAGACGACCACTCTGGAGAAGGAAGTGCTGTGTCTTTTCTCAAGCTTTCCTCATCCAAGAGCTCTAACAACGATTCAACAGTTACAGAGTCGGCTGAAAGCACATATTCAAACCATCACACAAACCAGTCTAACCACAATTCTATATATAGGTACAATTAAATATAGTTATGACCACATGCAGAAACATAAAAATGGAATATAAGTCACTAATGTAAAATATCTCAAGACAGAACCATGCAATCATACCAGAATAGAATATATAATCAAGAGTCCCAAAATGATCTCTGGTGCAGCTTGTAAACAAAGGTTCGTTCGTGCCGGGATCAAGCTTCCTCCGTTTCTGATCTAGTCCAGGAACCACAGGTATTCGGGCAAAGGATGTGTAAGCACTTACCTGTACAGATATATACCAATATAACCAATATAGTCACAGAGCTTATTTAGTCTTCTCAATGATGGAGTCTAATACAAAAATATATATGTGCTCAGGAACGGTAGGGACATGGGGAAGCAAACATATCTACTATGAAAGACAATGGGGAATAGGAGCTTTCTAAAGTCACTGAAGTGGATACCAATGGCAGTTGATGCGTTAACTTTGTGGCTGGACGCAAAATACCAAGAGGGTCCACTGCTAACTCTGGATGCATTGGATCAACTTTCCCCATTGCAACAAGTGCATGAGGAGCACTGCATTGCCAAGAGCTTTTATCAGTAATGTTACTGTTCCAGCCTGATTTTTGCATAAAATGAGGAAGCAATAGAGGTACAACTCTCAACACTGCCAATGAGAGAACATGCAATTATAAATCAAGAAAAACATGGACCTTCCAGGAGCTGAATTAAAATCGCCACAGAGCAGCATAGGAATGTCAGCACTAGCAGCAATTTTCTCTAGTCCTTTTAAAAGTGTGTGAACCTAAATGCAAACAAATTGCCAATCAAGTTTCAAGACTGAGATAAAATGAACAATTTAATTTGTTATCCAATAGTAACCTGCCAAAGTCTGACATCCTTTAACTCTTGATGAACATTTACATGTGTGTTAGCCTGCATTCAGAAATGAAGGAATGTATTCAGTAGGTGCGCTAGCAGAAGAATATTTTCACCAATATTTAAGTGAGTCCATAAGAGATTCATAAGAAAAACTTTTGGTTGCTCCAACTTTCAAAATAGCATGCTGGAGACTGCTGCCTAGGCACAATACAAAATCTTGTAATAAAGAAAAGTTTTCGCCAGATCAATTGAGTTCATGTTAACAACAGCATGGTAAAACTCTTACTAAAAGGAACTAGTTCTAACATTGACCTCCTTAGAAGAACAAAGATTCAAAGCCTTATTATTTTCTCCAGGCATCTAAGTTAAGTTACCAATATAGCAGCTGAATACCAGTTATTTCCCATGGTACTTCATCAATGATACCACAATCACAGTTAACAATACGTCATGGATAGGGAAGAATGGAAACACAAGTAAAAAAGGCAGGTGGTACAACATAACGCATTTTAAGGTAGAGAAGAGGAGCCAGAGTCTGATAAGGCTTTGGTTTGTGTCAGCTTATCACAACATGAGGTCCGCGTGAACTAGGACTGTTTCATGAAAAGGAACAGACATATTTGAGATAAGCTCAAAATTGCCTATTGGCAGGGAAGAGATTTGACATTTTAAAGCATCTTGTTGTCAGTTACTTAATTCAGATCTGATATCACTCTCACCAATTACCAATGCCCCAGATGCACAAAGAAAATGAAAAAGGAAAGGGCAAATGTGTGTGTGAGAGAGCATAATTTCATTTCCACCATGTGATCTGAAACCAAAGGGAGGAGTAACTTATGAAGCAAGCTATGCAGGAGGTGGCATTCTTTCAGGGGTTGCTCCAAAATTAGCAGTTTATGTTAAAGATTGTTCTTGCTTTTCCCAATAGAATTAAATGATTGAAGATCATTCTTTCTTAACTTGCATATTCCCAGAACTGTTGTACTTCACTCCTAGAGGGTATGGAGAAAAGCAAATTAAGAATAAACTAACAATCCTTTTAAATAGTCCTATTTACTAGCTAGAGTTGTCTTACTACCCCCTCAACTATTAGTCGAGATATTTTGCATGTCTGCTATCCTTTATTTTAAGAAGATGGAGATTCTTCTTTAATTCTAGAGATCAGGATACTTTCAAATATGTCAAACTGATATCACTTTAGAAACCTAAGAGTATGATGAACACGTCTCCAAAGGACACAAATCTACAATAGTTCAAGGGCCTTCAACTACCCCCTCAACTATTAGTCGAGATATTTTGCAAGTCTACTATCCTTTATTTTAAGATGGAGATTCTTCTTTAATTCTAGAGATCAGGATACTTTCAAATATATCAAACTGATATCACTTTTAAAATGTAAGAGTATGATGAACACGTCTCCAAAGGACACAAATTTACAATAGTTCAAGGGCCTTCAACTCTGTCAACCAGAACCTATTATGAAGATGCCTATCGGTCAAAACATAAAATAAAGATACAGGCAGCAAAAGGACATGCAATATTGCCAAATAGTACTTCACTCGAAAGGAAAACATGAGACCTACAGCTGATCATAAACATAAAAACGTGAAATCTTCTGCAGATCATAAACATTAAACCGTGAAATCTTCTGCAGATCATAAACATTAAACCGTGAAATCTTCTGCAGATCATAAACATTAAAACATGAAACCTTCTGCAAATCATAAACATTCAACATGAAACCTTCTGCAGATTATAAACGTTCTTAACCTAAAGAACCTACACTGAAGCAAATATAAGCACTAGGCAAACTATCTTCATTTAAATGACTTGTACTCATTTATAGACCCTTGGGAATAATATTTCCAGGTCAGATGCAAAAGTTTCCACTATTAGATTCTGTTTTGACAATTTCATTTGTCGTTTCTAGAAATTTCAAGTCTTGGGACTATCTAGATTCGTCAATACAGTTTCTTTAATCTTAATATAGATGACACAGAAAGGTGCTCTTGACAGTAAGAAAAATGAAACAATACAATGAAAATCATAGAGAAAACAGCATGTCAAAAGCACAGGCAACTTGAAATAATAGTAAAATGGTTGCTGCACGACAATGGAAGTGGCTGAGTTTATTCCAGAGATGTACAGAACAGAACACAGAAGTTAACTCTAAACGGAAACGTGAAAGGAGCACCAGGTTCCTTACCACACAAACAAGTTGACGCTTCCCAGGGTTGTCAACCCCCTGGTTATTGAACTTTGCTTCCAGAACCACAATAAGTGCAATATTATCCTGTCAAGCACACACTAGTGAGATATAAGCCCAGTCCTGAATGAAAATCGTCATAAGCCAACAAGGAAAGTGACAAATTCGGCAAGATACCTTCAGCAAACGATTTAATGCGGTCTTCTTTTGGGCGCTGGGTACTAAGGCTTCAGTCAAAGATTGAGCAGCTTTGTTGAACTCAACCTGCAACAAGCGCATACGAAGATTCTTGTTACAATATCAATGCACAAATTGTGTTATTAGTAAATCCCTTCTCAGGAACATACTGTGCTTCCATACCTCATATTTTTTAACATGTGCGAATCTATCTCGGCGGAAAAATGTGGCACAACCATCAACGGTGTTGATATTCCCACTGAACACCTGCATAAAGAAAAAGTGTCATTAGAAATCAAAAACTTTCAGATGAAAACACACTATGCACCACAAACCTCAGTTGTTTTTCTTTTGAACAAAGCTTGATAACCATGTTTGTCCAGCTCAGGAGCAAAGAATTCTTCAAAGTGATCACTCTGAACCTGATAATGGAAGCATACAAGCACTAAGATACGGGTATTTATAATTCCATAGGCAATTCACAAGATCATTTTTAACATGACAACATACTGGTAAGTACAAACATCTACACTTGAAGAAAAAGAAATTCTTTAAGCTAAAGTAGCTGATTATGCAGGCATCAAATTCACAAATTCAGTCCTCTAAATTGCAATATAGAAGTAAGAAGCGACCTCCTGAATAGCATGAAAAGATTTTTCATACCTACTGGTACTTTAATTCAAAAGATTCAACAAAATCACCTAAACAATTACATATTAAAATTTTAGCTGATGTCATAGGAGGTACCTCTTGGAGGCAAACAATGTCTGCACGGTAGCCAACTATTTCACGCAATAGATTTTGTCTCCGGTAAGTCCAAGCAAGAGCCCAAGAGGGGCAATAACTGTACAATTCATTTGTTGCATATGCATCAGACAGAATGTTGTATGAGAGCACAGTAAAAGTTCCTGAAGATGATAAACGACTATCTAAGTCCAGATGCAGTGGTATATCAACTCCACTAACTGAAATCAAGCGACGTGGAGTAGGAGATGGAGCAGGAATCACTCGAGACATCATGGTACTAGCATTTCCAACAGATAATTTTGTTTCTGCATTGATGATAGCACATTCAAATTTAAGGGTGTGACCAATATCATCTGCAGATGGGGTGTAAGTTTTAGAGCGTCCAACTTCAAACCAGGTTTCACCACCATTTCTTTGACTTACTACTACAGGATATAAAGGTGTTGTTCCATTTGTCAAGCTACCGCTTGATTGCGAAGAAATCAAGCTTGTATTAACACCAGATCCTGTATTTTCCTCATTTCCATTTGCATTCACAGCACTAGCAGCACGTTCATGCAGAAGACGATGATGCTGCCATGCATCTGAGAAACATTTTGGGGAGCAATGGTAACTCTTGGCAACAGGGATTTTGGCCTTCACACATGCAAGGCACTGCAGCGTAGCTTGCTCAGATGGATGGATGCTGCACATGGCAACATTTTTATCACTTTGTATTCGGTACCTGCAAAAAACGAAGAATTATCAAACAAGTAATGAAAAAGGAATTCAATAGATATTGCTTTTCTTGGCAGCAAGGAGAAATGACAGCTCAAATCACATCTTTATAGTGGAGAAAAGTATCAATTCAGTTAAAGAGCCAAATAGCCAGTGTCAGAGTCAAACTGACACTATTAGTCAAGCAATAATTTCCATGATATCAACTATAAAATATGGAACCCCAGGAAGCAATCCAGTACCCACATGTGGTTGATTTCTAAGCAGTTTCCTCGGTGCCCAAATGTGGTTGACTGTTTCTGGGATTTTGTGAATTTGTTTATATGACCGAAAAATCGTTCTGGAGCCAACCAATCATAGCCTTTGAAGCTAGGGGATGGGTCCACCCTCTACCCTTCTACACCTAAATACTGGACTAAGTTCGGTTAGTTCAGGGCTTGGACTTGTGACTAGATACAAGTACCTCAACAATTGCAAAATGAACTAACCCCTGGGGGAAAAAAGAAATTCATACTTTAAAAAACAAGGACTTTGGAAGCATACATATTTCCATATTACATATACACTACGTGATATAAAATCTTGAGGAATAAACCATCTTAACATAGACATATAGGCCTGATAGCAATTAGAAACGCACTTCAATACATATATATATATATATATATATGCATTTGAAGGTTTTAATTCAAATTTAACAACTTTTCTTATACAGTGCTTCAAATGGGAACTGTGTCATCCATCTGAACAGGACAACTGAATGAATGCCACTGACCAGTGTGACCGGTTGATTAGTGGCCATTCATAATATCCTAAACATTAAACATATTTTTTGATAGATTCCTAATCATTAACATATTCATCCACAACATCTACATAATTCTCTGACTGCAGTTTTTATTTAGTGTCTCTTTCTGCAAGACAAAATTCATGGCCGGCATTGCATACATCTTAATAATAGCTTTTAAGCACTTTTGGAGTGTTCGGATATCAAAAGAAGTGCTTATGAGCACTTTTTTGAAATGAAAAGACAAAAATAAGCCAAAAGTCATAAGTTAGAAATTCTAACTTAAGGCTTTTGGCTTATAAGTCAAAAGCATTAAGCACATCCAAACAGGCTCATAGTGTCTTATAAGCAAATTGTTTTTCTGTTTATTGACTTCATACTTGTGTACATAAATAATGATTTCACACGTCAACAAAAAGATGGAAACCAACAAGCTGCAACACACTAAGCCCACATAGGGACTTTCCTTAATAGGTGCACCTATGGCAATTGCACAAAAATAGAGATGCACATTTATTTTAGGTCAACTCAAGGAAATATAAAAATTAATTCTCCAAAGTTTAAATGAAGAAACAAAAATGAGCAATATTTTAAACATTCTACAGTTACGAAATTCCAAGGGCCAAAAACTTTTTAAAATGGTGCACAGTACCGTGTTCTATCATTAATATATGAAGTAACTTTTATTGATCTTTTTCTCCCACCACCAAAATTCAATTACTTATTTGCAGTTCTTCAATAAAGAAAAAAAAATCTGCAGTTATCCAAGTCTTCCTTCACGATCTACCATGTCATTTGTGTCATATACCTGCACCTAATGCTTACACCAACAATGCTAGAACATATTCAGATGGTAACATGTCTACCAACTATTATAAACATAAACCACCTGATCTTATGATGAGTATCTTTTAATGCAAAAGATAAATTTAAAAGAAAGTTAATGAGATATAGGATACAAATATTATTAAGAGAAGATCATAAAAATGTTACTTTCTTCTTTAGCTTTTTTTTATCTAAGTTGCTCAGACTTGAGTGTGGGTATCCGATACGGGTGCGGATCTAGAGGTCGGATCCTCTATGATCTAAATTATAAGATTCGGGGATATGGATCCATGTATGGATACGGGTGCTAGGATTCAGCTAAAAATAATTCAAATATCTAAAAATAGAGTTATAAAGCCTAAATTATGAGATATTATGTGAAAAAGTTGAGGAGACAATATTGATCAAGAGGGGTCATCAAAAAAAATATTGATCAAGAGGAGTTTCTGAAAGGAGATAAAAGGAAAGGGAGCGACAATAGAAACTTAAATATACAAGGTATTTCATTTTCTTCAATTTCACCTTACTTTTTATTTCGATTACAGAAATCATTGATTCTGTCCAAAATTACTCACTCAAATTTGGTCAAAATACCAAAACCCATTGACCAGATCAGATACGGTCCCACACCCACATCGTATCGACATGGGTGTGGCACCGAAAGTGAAGAGTCCGAGCAACTTAGATTTTTATAACCAAGAAACCCGAGTAGCTGGAACACGGTTCCTTTTCTTTTTGTTTGTGACAACGAAAATGTTACATTATGTATTGCTTGTTTAGCTATTTAGATCATAAGAGCCTATCTGGGAACTTGACACTAGGATAAGATCTAGTGATCTAATCAATCGTACTTCTCTATGTTTTATTTCAGATCTAGTTCAATTCAATTTGTATGGATGTAATAAGGATTTCATCTTGTCTGTGGCAGATCTACTCATCTGGCTAGATTATTGTAATAAAATGGAAAAGATGATATTTAAGTATACAACCTAATATTTATGGAAGTACATATAAAAATAGACCCTTTTGCTGATTAAATTGCGAAACTCTATCAATTGTTCAGTCGTTAAATTTTAAATTTAGGAATTATGCAGACATGTACTACAACATATAGAAAAGTTCCACAAGTCAAAGGTCATTAAAGAAGAATAAAAATGCATAGTTCCTCTAAAGGTTATTATGTCATGTCGTCCAGACCATCCACTAATGCATGGAAGCTTTTGATAAGTCGAATGCGTGGAATTCTTTCAATCCAATTTAGTACATGCACAATACCAAAAAAAGGGAAATTCCAGTTACATCATCTATCATATTTCATCGACAAAAAGGATCACGTCGTACAAATAAAGTCATGATTCCTTCAGAAAAGGATTATGCCCTTGAACAATGGAAATCAGTTTTTGGATTATGTTAGCTCCTCAAGTCCTGTCTTGGGAGGTAGACTAACACTAATAAACTCAGTTCTAGATGCTCTTCCTACATATATGTTATCTATCGTCCATGTAACTCAGTCAGTAGTCCAAAGGTTGGACAAAATCAAAAACTTCATGTGACAAGTCAATAAGGAAAAAAAAGAATTTCACTTGGTCTAATAGAACATCATCAGAAGCAAGAAACATGGTGGATTAGGGTATCAAGAACCTCAAAAACCAAAGCAAAGCTCTTAGGGTGAAGTGGCTATGGTCTATGGAGGTACCATCAGGAGGACCAAGCCTTCGGGTACAGGGTGATTAAGAGCAAGTATGAGGAATTGAACAAATGGGTAACTAAAGTGGATAATACTCCCTATTGTGTTGGCCTCTGAAAATCTATTAGAGTCTTCTGGCCTTTCCCCAGTAATCAGTCAAATGTCAAGGTTTAAAATGGCAGAAAAACAGTTTTTGGGCTAATAAATGGATGGGTGTTGAGAGCCTCAAAGATCTTTTTCCAGATATCATTGCTTTGGGCCTTTGGCTCAACATCAAGATGAGATTGTTGCTGGAATGTAGTCACAACAAGGTTGGGATTTGGTCCTTAAAAGAAACTTGAATGGCTAGGAGATTCCCAGAATGATAGAACTTTATAAGTTACAGGAGAGTTTTCAAAGAACACAGATAGGTGAGGATTTATTTATGGGGTCACAACAAGGATGGGATTTGGTCATTCAGATATTTCTTCAGTGAGATGATACACATAAGATATTCATAGTTTTATCCTGCTTTGAAGAAAATCAAAGTTCGACCTCAGATTATGTTAGTTCCCTGCAAGTACCAAGAGATCTTAACTAGTGTTATAGGAGAGTCAGATACTTTCCTAAAATACACATGATGTGGTATGTCGCACCATATATTTACCTCTATATTTTACATAACTATTAGTCATAAACCAAAATTAATTCCTAAAGCTAAGAAAAGAATGACTCTACCCTGTTTTTCTTATTAATTGATATGGTTTATTCATTAATTTCTTCTTTCTTTACTTGGGTTGATGCACTTGAGCCGAGTATCTTTCGAAAACAGTCCTTCTACATCCACGAGGTAGTGGTAAGGTCTGTGTACACTCTAAGCTCCCCAGACCCACTTAGTGGGATTTCAGTGGGTATGTTGTTGTTGTAAGCTAAGACAAAAAATGAAGTTAAGCTTTGCCACAAATGTCTAGATGTCTTTCTGCCAAAGGGGACTCTGGGCTATAGCAAATCAAACAACTTGAAGTAGGATTTCCTTCATTAGATCAAATACACATCAAATGCTCCTATGGCTAAATAGAACAACTTAATTTTACCTCCTGACGTGAATCAGTCCCATCAGAGACGTGAATCAGTCCCATCAGAGCTCTATTTTCTTTTCTTTTTTTAAAATAGGAAATGGTCCTACCATAGATTGTGAAAGTAGATGCACCTAACATCATTATGGTATTTTGTCACAGCTTATCAAGCCTCAACACATTTCCAATTATACCCTGGTCAAACTTTTCAAATGATTATTTGAAGGATTGGGTTGGGGGTTTGGAGGAAGGGAGGGCAGATTCTACAATACATTTTTTATAATGGACCAACTTGCATGCACCACAAGTATTTTGCAGGTACTTGCTATCTCCCACTAGCACAAGTGTTGGGTAACTTTGCCCGCAGAAAATTAGTCAAATGGGAAGAAATCACCTAGTATATTTTTTGTCTTTATTGAGATCTAATGGAGTTTTCAATACATATCTGGTTGTAATCATATTTCTTGAATGAAAGATAAGGAGCAATTTAAAAAATATCTACAGAGATACTGCTTTCTTCCAGAGCATATAACATTCATTCTACTAGTTCAAACTGACTAAAGCCACTCTTGCAAGTAGACTCACAGTCACAACCGTAAACTATCATTGCCAATTTGAGAGGAATTAAATGGAAACCAATGATCATCATCTCCTTGGAAAAATACAGCGAACAACTAAATATAATGTCATTCATGAGCCGCAACAAAACTTTATAAACCAAAAACAGAAGGTTTAACAAAAGAAAATGAGGAAGTCACCAAACATTCTACAAGAAAATCAGTTCAATCCATAGATTATACTCATTCCTCTGATTGAAAAATAATCAAATGAATATAAAGAAGTAGAAGAAGAAGAAACTAACCACTTATATCTCAAGAAGCAGCCGTAAATAGGGGCGGATTCAGGGATATCATCAGAAATGAGTAATGAATCAGGACAACGCAACAAAACATAGGGGGTAAGTTCACAGCCTACTATGGGAATGTCAGACGGGAGATGCACCCGCACCACACTCAGCATTGTTCTCCTTCCTGAAAAATATTGAAGTTAACGCACTCTTTTCTTTTTCTCAACACAACTGCAACTTCTCCTAGTACTAAGTTTAAGTGAGAACAATCCAAGATATATTGGAGATGCGGCGTATCCGCCATTCAACAGACTTCTGCACCAATCGCCAGTCTTCTTTGCCCTCAATATCACCAACAGAAAATAGTATATAATATCACCAACACAAAATTTGGATTAAAATCGAAGAGATCTTCAATGAAAATGGAAATGAGGACAAACTACAGAGAAATCAATGAAGATTCAAATTGTTGTTAAGAGACAAATAGAAAACTTTAGAGAGAGGAGGGGAGAATCGATTGATTGGATGTGATTTTAGGGTTTTACAAACGGAGAGAGAGGAGGGAAGACACTAGTCTCAGCTTTTCTAATTTTCTATATATATATATATATATATATTAAAAAATAGTTAAAAGCCCTTAAATTTGGCATAATTTATTGGAAAAACTACAAGATATAGCAAACATCAATATATATTTAAGATAAATAGCTATAATTTACTTATTTTATATTATATGGATATAATTAATGAAGAACTACAAGATATAGCAAACATCAATATATATTTAAGATAAATAGCTATAATTTACTTATTTTATATTATATGGATATAATTAAATATGAAATAGCAAAGTTAATTTACTAAACATGAATAATCATTTCTTTTCAATTTTATATGTATATTAACAAAAATTAAATAGCAAAGTAATTAGTACACGCCTAATTAATTATGTTAGGCATGTCTTACGGTGTTGGTTTTCATGTTTATCCTCTTCAATGTTTTCTCTTTCAATATTCATATATCATCGATATTTTTTTTTCAAAAATCCTTCCGATATTCACTAACCTTTTGCATGATTGTAGGAGTGATTTTTGTGATTCATCTTCATTAAGTATATTCTAATTACATTTTTTCTTGTTTTAATAAAGATTATATTTGTATACATCTATTTCATCTATTTTCATAGGGTTTCAATTGAAGATTTTTTTCATTACAATGATGGAAAGCAGTTTGAGATAATCTTTCTGTGTGTGTGTTCGTGTCATTCAATTTCTACAGTTTCAATTAGAATTAACCAAAAGGAACTCCAAAACTTTTTACTCTAATGGCAGACCAAACAAAGCACCATCTTTTGCTTTGTATTTGTATTCATTTGTATTTTGAATCAAAACACTATGTTTGTTCTGAATTTATATTCATCTGTATTTTGTATTCAAATATAAATATTTGTATTCATCTGTTTATTTGTATTTAAATTCATTTGTATCTGTATTTAAATACATCAAAAAAAAAAAAAAAATATATATATATATATATATTGATGTATTTAAATACAGATACAAATGAATTTAAATGTTTGTATTCATATATATAATGTATTCATAAATATATTCATTTGTATTTATATTCAAATGTAAGTACTAAATATATTATAAATGAAAGCATATTAATAGTTATATAATTGTATTTCTCTATATTTGTATTCAAATATAAGTATCAAATACATTATAAATTATAGCTTATTGATAGTTATAAATTTAAATTCATTTGTATCTGTATTCAAATATAGATTTCAAATACAATAAAAATAAAGTCTATTTAACTGTTATATTATTGTAGTCATGTATGTTTGTATTCAAGTGCAGGTATAAAATACAATATAACAGAAGATTAGTTGACTGTTACATAATTGTATTCATATGTATTTGTATTTGTATACTATTTTCATCTACATGTCTTTATATGCATAATAATAATATTGAGATATATTTTTTCAACATACAAGTGTTCTCGTTTTTCATTTTTTTTTGTACAGAGTTTGCATCTTTGGTTTTGATTTTTTGAATTTTCAAAATAAACAATGTTAGACTGTCACTTTAGACTACATATTCAAACTGGCAGATTTTTAGGAGTGATTTTAGTTTTTTAACATATCTAAAAATATCTTATTTAGTGCATTATAATTATAAATGTATCATTGTATAAATATTTTATAAAAAAATATAGCTAGATATAGACATAAATTGTAGTCATTTTTGGTAAATAACATACTTGTAGCTATTGAACTTCAATAACTCTATAACTATAGTCATTTTTGTGAGTTACTCAAATTTATTTTGGAGAACTTTCGCAAATAGCCATTATAATAAATTCAATTATGCTTCATACTTATAGTTTGCATATTTATGGGTTGTAACTACAGTTTAAGCTACCTCGTTTGTATAATTCGCAGATTTGTATAATTTCGTAAGTTTGTATAATTTCGGGTACATTTGTATGATTCAGTTATTTTTGTATAAACTCGAATAAAGGCATGGCTGGCATGTTCACTAAATCTGATGCCCAACAGAGGGGACTTACTCCTACGAGGGCAAGTAGTTGTGGGACTTTGAACCCTAGTCCACTCCGTGCTAAGTCTACTCCCAACTGAATATGTATATGACACAAATGTAACTGAAATATTGAATAGCTCAAAATACTGACATGCAATCTGAGACTGCAACATTTATTTATATACTGATAATGTAACATTCGAAATCTGGAGCATGATTATCTGTTTAACTAACTTAACAAGTATAATTCGTGAACTAAGAGAATTTATACAAATTAGGGTTCTGAGTTTCATAAAATGAATTAAGCAAACTTTCCAAGAAATAAGCTATTTCGATTTAGGATACTACAACATCTAAATCATAGTAAATATCTAAGGTTTTAGAAATCCTAGGTCTAAAAAAGATATGGAGAATCAAGGAATTGACTGAATTCTAGGGACCTAGTGGATAAAAGGAACCCAATAGTGAAATCCCACATCCCTGGTGACGAAATCTACAAAGAAATCCTTTGATTTCGGGGATGAAAGTTGAAGAACACAGTTGCTTGTTCTTGAAGGAAACTAACACCTCTTTCTCTTCTTTCGTTCTAATTTGGATAATTTATGAAGAAAAAAGGTTTTGGGTAGGTTCTGACTAAATTATTAGGCTAAACTAAGTAAAATAACGTAGTTTAAATTCCCAATGCATAGAGGAAAAGACCAAAACGATCCTGACTTAAAAGCTGACGAGGCCCACCCACAGAGCCACTGACGGACCGTTAACGGAACCACAGTCCATCGAGTGGCTTGTGGTTGTTGGCCAGTGCCTACTGGTTCTGTACCTCTCTGCCTCGATCCACTTCACGAACCGTGTAAAGGACCACAGATCGTGAAGGCCACTGTGGTTCTTCACTTGGGCTAGGGGTTTGCTGGTTTAGGTTGATGGACCCATCCACGGCTCGTGGTGGGAACCATGGTCCATCACGCTGGCTGGGTGTGAACCACGAGCAGGTCGACGGACCGTCGTTCTTTCATGATCCGTGAACCCTTCCGTGGTTCACCCAATTTTCTGTTGTTCAGGTCTGCTAGGTTTCTGAGGTGTTACAACATTGGTCCGACATAGCTTCAAGCAAGATAACTATGTAGTAGATACATTAGCTAAGCAAGGATCCAGGGTAACAACCTATGAAAAGGCTATCCTTTTGCAATCTCTATCGGACTATATCAAAGACGAACTTGCTAAAGACAAGAATGAAGTTATCTCGACTAGACTAATTAGGCCATCTATATGTAATAAGTTAGCTCATTTGAGTAATATTGCAGTAATTACTAGCCCATCTAAGGAGTATGTTCTAGCTAATTCTTCTGTAATTCCTTAGCATATATATATATATATATATATAATATTGTTTTAACCAACAAAGAAAAATATGGCGTACACGTGCAAAATGCACAAAAACTAGTATACATAAGTGCAGATGCTAGGAAATGCACTTTGAATGGAAATTTGTATGCGAAGAAATGTATGTAAAAATAACGGTTGATGCAAATATATTAGTTCAATCTCATTTATATGCACTCGGATATTGAGTAAGTTGATAGTAAAATAGTTATAACTTTTTAAATATACACGATCAATAAAAAAAATATTTAAATAAAGCTTAACTTATATAATAATAATTTTTAACATAAATAGATTTTCTATCTCCGATAAAATATCGATACATGAACTCTTATAAATAAATACAAAGATAAATATATTGTGACTATAAAATTATTTTAAAAAAAGATAAAATAAAATATGATTAGAAATTGCTTGTACACTTTCCTCTACTTCCACGTGAAAGTGTAGGTGGAAATGCAGATATTGATTCCATCTCATTTTATATGCACTCGAATACTGGGTAAGTTGGTAGTAAAATAGTTATAACTTTTTAAATATGCCCAATCAATAAAAAAAAACATATTTTGAATAAAGCCTACCTTATATAATAATAATTTTTTAACATAAATAGATTTTCTATAACCATTAAAATATGGATAAATTATAGAACTCTTTTGAATAAATACATAGATAAATATATTGTGACTAAAAAATTATTTTTTTTAAAAAAAGATAAAATAAAATATGATTAGTATAGAAAAAGAGGAAATTTTTTTGCCGCGCTCACAAGGTTTCTATTATAACTAACTAACTAACCGTTTTACTTACTGTATTGGAATGTGAAAAGATTCTTCGTCCGTTAGATCTTCAGAATAGTAATTGTTTGTTTCTCTTGCTAGTGTGGTGAATCAATGGTGATTATCTCTGCATTTTGGTGATTATCTCTGTATTTTGATGATTATCTCTGTATTTTGGTGATTATCTCTGTATTTTGATGATTATCTCTGTAGTTTGATGATTATCTCTGTACTTTGGTGATTATCTCTGTATTTTGATGATTATCTCTGTATTTGATGACTATCTCTGTATTTTGATGATTATCTCTGTATTTTGATGATTATCTCTGTATTATCTCTGATCATCTCTGTATTTTGAAGTTGGTCGAAGGACGAATGACAATGGCGGCTAAGCAGAGATTTGTAGTGTTTGCAATTTTCCTCTTTCAAGCTGTTGCCCTCACTGACGTTGAGGAAGGTATATATTTGGTTACTTTATTGGTTGATTTGAGCATTCATTGTTATTTATGTGATTGTGATTGTGATTTTGCAGTAGAAGCACTGAGAAATTTTTACAGATCCCTAAACTGCCCTACACAACTTAACAATTGGAAATTAGAGGGAGGTGATCCTTGTGACGAATTATGGACTGGGGTTTCATGCCATCAATCATCAGTCATTGACATGTACAAATCTTCTTCTTCTTCTTCTTTTTTGCCTATGCCCACGCCCTTGTGGTTCACCGGTTTTTATTTTCCTGCAGTAAACTTCAAGGATTAAGTCTCACTGGTAATCTTCAAGGAGATCAACTTGTTCGTCTACAACACTTGAAGCATTTGTAGGTTATTTCATTTTACTGTATCTGATCTCCAAGGATTCATTAGTTAGTTATCTCATCTGTTTTTTCTTTTATGTAGAGATCTTAGTTCCAATCATTTCCATGGAGAGATACCGAATAGCTTGCCCACTAATCTCACAGATTTGTAAGATGAATTTCATCTTTCTCAATTCCTTCTTTTAGCTCTACATTCTCAATATATCTTCTTCCCTTCTTGTTTTGGTGGATATAGAAATTTGGCGGCCAATTATTTTAGTCAAACCATTCCACATACTGTGACTTCAATGAAACATCTCAGGCACCTGTAAGCATATTCTCTGTTCAGCTTCTTTACATCTCTCCTATTTGATCCTCAACTCCTAACATTTGTTATTTTTTATGCAGAAATCTGAGTCAGAACCTTCTATCTGGACCACTACCAGATGTGTTTGGTGGCTTCGACAACCTTATAATGATGTACGATATATTTCTTTGTTTTTTTTTAAAATTTTGGATGCAAATTTTGACCTTACTTATATCTAGTGAATCTTTGTCTTTGGAGTAAAATTTGTTCACAAAAAAAATCTGAAATTAGCTAAGTGCTAGTATAATTTTCTTCAACAGGGACCTGTCACACAACAACTTTAGTGGAGATCTACCTGTATCATTTCGAACTCTGATGAACCTTACAAGATTGTAAGTTTTTCACATCTGACAATATGCCTCCAGTTGCAAATTTCATTAGTAACGAATGAGGTATTGTGGCGCAGGCATCTTCAGAGCAATGAATTTACTGGATCAGTAATTTTTCTGGCTGACCTTCATCTACATGAACTGTGAGTTAGTAATCTGTTTAGTGAGTCTATCAAAGCTTAAACTGTCACTCTCAAATTTATTATATATGTGTCAATTCCAGGAACATTGAAGATAATCATTTTAGTGGTGTTATTCCTGAGAGCTTTCAAAATATTAACAGCTTATGGTAAACAGCTTTCAAAATTCAAAATCTACTTGGTATATTATGCTTTACCTCCTAATTGGCATTTGGATAGCTTATGTCTTTCCTAATAATCAGGATTGGAGGTAATCAGTTTCGCATAGGAGTAAACTATCCTCCCTGGAAGTTTCCTACTGATGTTATGCCCAATGAGCAGAATATCTCTAGTCCTCCAACAACAGAATCTAGTGCCATTGAGAAATATCCTTCTCATGAATCAGGATATAACAGAAAGAAAAGACCAGGCTCTGGAGGAATAGTTATTATGGTGGTTGGAGCTGTAATGACTGTAATTGGCGCAGCAGTCTTCATTGCTGTTCGGACTCATCGGTCTACAAAACAGACACTTGACAGCATAGGAGGTAGCTTAAGTTCATTGCAGTCTCTTCCAATTAGTGCATCCCAAGGTCAGATATAATTCTTCAGAAACACTTCATATACCATTTTCCCTCAACTTGTATGTGCAAAGCTTTCGCTAAAATGGTTTCAAGCTGATAATTTCGTAGTGCACTTCTCAATTGTCTGTTCCTAGCAGATAGAGAAATACTAGACCAAACCTAGGCTCAATCTTCTCCCTTCTTGTTCTTCTGGGTTGGTTTTCCAGTAACATCTCATTCATGAAAGTTTTGTTGATACAACCTATTCCTATGAAATGGACAAATATAATGTGGTTGTGTTATCCTTTCCCTGCCTAAAACTATCAACTCTGCATGTTTCTTGTAGTAATAATTCATCCAGCATTAACATTTCCCCTCTGCATCTTGTGTGTGTGCTTCTATCAAAGTTGAGGTTTATGAGATTGTATTATGATGAAGCACAATCTGGATAATGCCTAATGCACATAAAATCTGTTTTCCAGTGAAATAGCTTCTGTGAAAATGAGCCACATCTTTCAAAGAGTTCTTCTCTGGTTTGGTTTTTCATTTTACTCATCATCTCAGGTTCTTTAGTTGCTGAATACGATAGGCCAGATTCATCTAGCAGTGACTCTCCTCCACTGATTTCTTCATGGCAATTGCCACCTGCACCAACCATGACTATTAAAATGTCGAACAGAAGAAGTTTCTCCAAGAAGTGCAAAATCCCAATATGTGCCAAACTCTATGCAGTGGCAGATTTGCAGTTGGCCACTAGCAACTTCAGTCCCAATAATCTTCTTGGTGAAGGAACACTTGGTTCAGTTTATAGAGCAGATTTCCCTGATGGACAGGTATCCTAGGAGCTTTATTTTAAGAACTTCTCGCATTCAACAAAGAGAAATTTACAAAGTTTTCTTACTCTTCTTACTTCTTTTGTGCAAGGTTCTGGCTGTTAAGAACATTAAGACTGTAGCACTCTCCATAACTGAAGAAGAACAATTTATGGAAGTGATTCGAACTGTATCTCATCTGAGGCACCCTAATATTGTTGCACTTGTTGGCTATTCTGTGGGGAATGGAAACCATCTCCTTTTGTATGAGTACATAAGGAAAGTGACACTTGATGATGCTTTGCACAATGTTTTGTGCATGCCTCTGACTTGGAGCCTCCGACTCCGCATTGCCATTGGTGTTTCTCGGGCATTGAAGTAAGTACACAATACTTGTTTTGCTTATCCTTTCAACCTTCTATTTATCTGGTCGGACACCTTAAATAGGTTTTGCACCATGGCTCACTTTCTTGTAATTATGACTGCAAATACTGTATGTAAGTTGGATGAGGATAATATTTTACTTACCTCTCGTGTTTCTTAATGGTATTTATGGATTTAATCTTCCCACTTATATTGCAGCTACTTGCACACGTCCTGTGTGCCTTCCATCACCCATAGCAATCTAAAGGCTACCAACATCTTGCTTGATGAAGATCTTAACCCTCGTGTTTGTGATTGTGGACTAGCAGTCCTAAAACCACTGGCCAGCAACAATGTTAAAATCAAGGTACACTTTTTTTTCTTATAACCTTTATTTACTTATAACTGCTAAGGGAAATGGTAAGTAGACTAGAAACAGCACAAGTTTTCCCGATACTCACAACCAATTACTGTCATTGTTAATGTTGCAAGACAGGCTTCTGAGATTGCTATTGCAGATAGTGGCTATGTTGCGCCTGAGCATGTCAAACGTGGAAGTGGCAACCCAAAGGCTGATATCTTTTCCTTTGGTGTGCTGCTTCTTGAGCTTTTAACTGGAAGGCGGCCTTTTGACAGGTTTGACTTTTTTCTCAACTTGTTCAAAACCATAATCTTGTTGCTGATGTTTCCTTTTCCTTATTAATCTTGATGCAGTTCAAGACCAAAAGGAGAGCAATCACTGGTGGAGTGGGCTTCTTCCAAGCTTCATGACAGTGAGTCTTTGTTGGAGATGGTTGATTCAACAATAAAGAGAATAATTTCCACTCGGGCTCTTTCATCTTACGCTGACATTATCTCTCAATGCATTCAGGTAATTCAATATGTTACAAAGTTATTTTACCGTTTATACGTAATAACTATGACGATAATTTCTAAAAGCTTTTTAAGATAAAGGTTTCACCTGACAATCACTCTAAAATTTTGTTTATGCTACTGAAAAAAATGAGCAGCCCCAGAAGGAATTCCGTCCTCAAATGGCTGAAGTTGTTCAGTCACTGGAGTCACTGTTACAGAAGTCTGGACAAGAAAAAGCAAAGTCTGGAAAAGATAAAGAGACAGCACAAGGCGCTGAATTTGACCCCTGTGACCGATCTTTTCGTTCAACCAACAGCCATTTCTTTGCTTCACCGACTGCAAGCTACTTATCCATCTGACCTTCTGCAGTGAGTTGAATATATGCTCCACCTTGTACAGTTTTTTTCATACTAGGATTTCTTCACAACCATTTCAGTTCTTTTACATAACGATAAAGTTGCAACGCACGGAGTTTAATGTGCACACATTGATTCTTCGGGAGAGTACTTCCCTCTTGTCTTGCTTTTCCCAGCTTCTAAGATTGTTAAAGACTTACTTCTTTTGAAAGAAAACCAAAGAGTTGGTATAAGGTCTCTCCCTACCGTATATAGCTAACTTGATGTTCATCTTTCTGCAATGGGATTGAATAGCAGTTGAAATGGTACAATCTGAACATTTAACTTCACACCATGGAATCAGATTCTTGAAGGGTTTGGTCTAGTGATAAGCGTGCAACTCATGATGCAAAAAAATACGAGTTAAAACATATATTATCCACTGAAAATGTGTTAACTAGCCCTCAAAATTTCTAGGTTATCAAGAAAAATAAAGTAGTTATCTCATCACCTTGATGCCTTCACAGAACCACCACGCAATCTACTTTGCACCATTGAAGAACATCTCAAACGAGCCTTTGACAAAGCTGAACTAGTCTCAATTGTTAGGATAAACATTTTGCGTTTATGAAATTGTAGTTTCGGCAGGAAATTGGTATTCCATGGGAGCACAAAACATTGATTTTTTATTTGTCTATTAGAGTACAAAGCAAGATAAATGTATTCTGATTATGTTTTTGCCAACATCAGGTTCAACTGTGTATTTCCAACTTGTACAGTATCAACAATAACAAAAACTACAAGATGTATAAGAGTTGCTCAAGCCTCTTCTAACACTAGCTACTAATCAACAATGTATTAATCTCTCCTATGATATTCACCGGCCGTCCATCAAACATGGATGAAAGTGTACTCTCACAAAGTTTCTTCAGTTCCCTGGTCTGGGCAAGAGCTGCTTCCTGCATAAGGAGACCAAAAAAAGAAAAAGCAAATAAAAAATTAAGGATCCAAGGGGGACTTCCTTTTCTTTTTTACAACAAAGGCATTCTACAAGTGAACAGCCGTAAGCAATGCTTTCAAGATCTCTACATGAGCAGCAAAAAATAACTTAGAAAAAGTATATCCCTTCCTGTAGTGAAGACTGAGGAGCAAGCAAGGGACTTCTGCTACGCTGTACTTAGCCACTATCTTATTTTCGGAGAAATGAATAAATATTACACAGGCTATTTCAAAGGCAGTCACACTGTTTGTCGAAGAGCATTCAAAACAGGTGCCTTTTTATGGGAGAGATAGGCATTCAGTAAAAAAAAAAACCAAAAAAACTGGAAAACAAACAAATATATTTATTACAAACTTACAGCATTGTGAAGTTCAGAAGATCTAATAGGAGTTACTGTCCTCGACAATATAGGAACGGCAAAGGTTGAAGTTTTAAAAGCACTCTATGTAAAGGTTCCATAGTTTACTTGGCCACTTCTCAGAGATCGGTAACATTTCAAAATCCGAGAAATAATCTTTATAAAATTATGAGAAGCTATAATACTTTAAGCTCAAAGTAGTCAATCTTCTATAATACTTTAAGCTCAAAGTAGTCAATCTTACTACTACTCAACGACTAACACGGTTTTCACATATATGCAACTACTGCAAATTACATTAAACAAAATTGGAAGGAAAATAAAATAAGAAACTCACTTGTTTTGGCCAGGATGAAGACATCGAATTCTGAAGTTCCATACGCCTACTAGACAAGTCCTTCAATCCGTCCTTTAACTTGGCTTCCTGATGCTTTTTCTCCTCCAAAGTGTTGACCAGCCGATCTAAAAATCTGAAATTTAAATAAATACAGCAGTCAGCATGCAACTTCCAACAAATATAGTTAAGTCTTCAATACATGAACTTCGTAGAATAACTATCTAAATAATAGTGTACAGCAATATTTCATAATGGTGACAAAAGAAGTGAGCTATTACACTATCAGATGTCAAATGGCACACTTTTTGATGCAAGCCGAGTTTCATCAAAACCTTACACAAGAAGCCGGGCAAAAGAGTTTGTAGACTTGTCATTGAATCGCTACCTTGGAGGCTTGATTGAGGGTTCTTGGAACAAAGGCATGAAGCTCGAGAACGTGCTAAACTGGTAGTACAAGGATCCATGTGAAAGACTACTCAAAGTAGGGAGAAAGAGGCTATGAATGTGAAAATGGTTATTCTTGAAATGCAAGCCTCTTGACTAAGCAGACCTTATTTCATTAAGGGTATTTATGTAATAGCTAGCTTAGACTAAAAATAATGGAGAATAGCTCCTTTAGACTTAGATTATTTTGATATGATGAATTATTATGAATTAAGTGTAACTCTAGAGAGTGTTTGAGGCTAAGGCCATAGTTGTTAGGAAATGTTGATGGGATTGCTTGCTTTTGAGGAACAATCCTCTTGAGAGTGTCTCTATAGATTAGGTGCTTGTTTGAATTCTTAATTGGAGGTTTTAACTTTAATATAGCTATTGTTGCCAATTAGTTTCTTGCTTGTACATCTTCTATCTTTACTTCCTTGTTCTTAGATTTTAGGGTTTCTTTTTTTTTTTCCGCAGCTCAATATTGTATCAATTGATAACAAGAGCTTGGATTAGATTTGTTTTTACAAATCTAGTCTTGGGAGTTCAATATTTACTAAAGATATAGAGCATGGTTGCAAAGAGAACAAAGGATACAATTTGGTCAAGTGGGCGACAGTTTTGCATAGAAAAGATAAAGGTGGCTTGGGCATCAGAAATTTGAGGAAGCATAACAACTGTCTTTTGATGAAATGGTTGTGGAGATACACTGAGGAGAGGCAAGCTTTGTGGAAAGATTTGATTAAATGTAAATATGGGGAGGATGGATTTTGGTGTAGTAACATAAGCACGGATGCTTATGGAGCGGGGGTTTGGAGAGCTATTAGAAACTTATGGCCCAAGTTAGAAGCAAATTTGCATATCAAGGTGGGGGATGGAAGGAGAACTAGATTCTGGTGGGATGTATGGATCAAACAAACCCCCCTAAAAGACCTGTTTCCTGATCTATTTATTTTGTGCACCAATTCTGAGGCAATGATCAGTGATTGCTGGATAGTACAAGGTTGGAATCTCTATTTCAGAAGACTTCTAAATGATTGGGAAATAGAGAGAGTAGCCAAATTGTTGGAGGAAGTGGGGGATTTTGCAGGCACCAATACTGACAATGATGTTGTTAGATGGTCACACAGTAAGGATGGGATCTTCATAGTTGGCAGGGCATATAAAAAGGAGTGCAACTCGCAAAGTAGCAGATACCAGAGTTCATGGAAAAATATCTGGAGGACTGCAGCACCAGTGTTGTAAAAAGCGCAAAAAAGCGCGCTTAAAGCGAGAAGCGAGGTGAGGCGAGGCCCCTGTGCTTTTATTTCGTGAAGCGAGGCGACATTGAAAAGGCGCTCGCTTCTACTGTAGAAGCGAGAAGCGCAGAAAAGCAAAAGCGTAAAAAAAGCGCGCTTAATTTGAAAAAGCGCTAATTAGGGTTTTTTTTTTTTTTGACAAGGTAACAGTTTAGGGTTTCTTTTTTTAAAAAATTGTAAGTTTTTTTTTTTTTTTTAATTGCTGAAATCCTTATGCGACTTAATATACTCTTTCACGACTTCAAATTCTTTTTTGGACTGCTCTTCTCCTTCTTCTTCTCTGCTGCGACTGCTCTTCTCCTTCTTCTTCTCTGCTGCGACTGCTCTTCTCCTTCTTCTCTGCTGCGTAAGTTCTCTTCTTCTTCTCTGCTGCTGTAAGTTTCTTCTTCTTCTCTTCTTCTTCTCGTCTTCTCTTCTTCTCTTTTTCTTTGCAACTGATCTGCGATTTTTTTTCTATTTTTGGTTGCTGCCAGGTTACCACTGCTGTAAGTTTTTTTTCTTCTTCTTCTTCTTCTTCTCCTCCTTCTCTTCGAGGTTGCTGCTACTGTTTTTTTTTTTTGGTTGCTGCTGGGTGTTATCTATATTTTTATTGCTGCATTTTTTTTTTCCAATTTCTGTTTGCTGCTCTGTTTTTCAATCTCTATTACTGACCTGCTTTTTTTTTCAATTAATATTACTGCTCTGTTTTTTCCAATTCTTTTGCTGCTCTGTTTTCTTTTTTATTTCTATATAGTAACTGTGATCAGTGATGTGTGTATGCTTGCTGCTCTGTTTTTTTTTTATTTCAAGACAGTGCGACTGCTCTGGTTGCTGCTCTTAAATCTTAATAGTCTTTATTTTTCTTACTTAGTAAATTTGTTGTTTTGTTACTAAGTGACACTTCTTTTTTGCTTGTAGTAACTAGTGAAGTTGTATTTTCTTATTCAAAATGTCACAAAAAAGGGATCCGGCTTGGGCGTATGGAACTCCTATGGGTAGTAACACAAAAGTTAAATGTAGCTTTTGTGATGTGACATACAATGGCGGAATATTTCGTCACAAAAAGCATCTTATCGGTGGCTATAGAGATGTTAAAGTATGCCCGAACGTCCCGGATAAAGTGAAGGAAGAGATCAAAGAATATTTGTTGAAGAAAAATGAGTTTAAAATTCAAATGAACCATGAAGCATCCATGGTTAATCTTGTTGATAATGATGAAATGGATGATGATGAAGTTGAAGTTAATATGCCAATGGGGCCTCCCTCAAAGCATCAAAGGATGCCTTCAAGTAGTGGGAGTGGGTCTTCCATCAATAGCACTATCAAGGGTCCTATGAATCTCTATTTCTCGCAAAAACCAAACGAAAAGAGAAAAGGTGGACCTATTGACTTAGAATCTTCTAGAAAGATTTTGAGGGATCGTGCTGTATCTGCTTTTGCTAGGTGGATGTATGATGCAGGGCTTCCTTTCAATTGTGTTAATTACACAGAGAGTTTTGGTGAATTCATTGAGGCAGTTGGCCAATATGGCCCTGGAATGAAGCCCCCCACCTATCATGAGGTAAGAGTTCCTTTTCTAAAAAAGGAGGTGGAAAAGACAAACAAGATAGTAGAAGAACATAAGGTTCAATGGAAAACATATGGTTGTTCCATTATGATGGATAAATGGACAGCAAGGAATGGAAAAATGGTCATTAATGTTTTGGTGAATTCTCCAAGAGGGAGTGTG
The DNA here is from genome assembly GCF_900185275.1 of Solanum verrucosum. Classification (NCBI taxonomy): domain Eukaryota; kingdom Viridiplantae; phylum Streptophyta; class Magnoliopsida; order Solanales; family Solanaceae; genus Solanum; species Solanum verrucosum. Next base: position 914,349 of record NW_026020341.1, on the reverse strand, counting down.
TTTCTTGAATCTTATGATGCTAGTGACTCTTCTACCGATTCTAATAAGATGTTTAACTTGTTTGAGAAGACTATCATGAAGATAGGCAAGGAAAATGTGGTACAAGTTGTGACTGATAATGCAAGTGAGAACAAAAAAGCGGGTAACATGTTGAAGGGAGTGTTCCCACATATTTTTTGGACTCCTTGTGCTGCTCACTGTATCAACTTGATGTTTGGTGACATTTTCAAAGAAGCCCCGTATTCTACAGGTGAACTTGAGTCTTGATATTTAATTTTCTTTTTTAAACTTTGTTAGCTTCTTTACATTTTAACTACCATTTTTTTAAACAGTTTTTGGTAAGGCAGTTAAGGTACATGCTTATATCAATCAAAGGGCATTGTTGTTGAATATGATGAGGAGATACACAAAGCAAAGAAATTTGGTAAAACCCGCCAAGACAAGATTCGCAACAGCTTTTTTGACTTTGTATAGTTTTTATAAGCAAAAGAAAAATTTGAGAACTTTGTTTATGTCAACTGAATGGAATGAGAGTATCTATTCAAAGGAAACTCTTGGTAAAGAAGTTGCAAGACACATTATTAGTCCATTTTTTTGGAATGACGTTGTTCAAGCACTTAGAGTTGGTGGTCCTTTAATTCATGTACTTCGTATGGTGGATGGGGAGAAAAAACCACCAATGGGTTACATTTATGAAGCCATGGACAGGGCCAAAGAAAGTATTGAAAAGGCATTCAATTATGATACAAGGAAATATAAAAGTGTTTTTGAAATCATTGATGCAAGGTGGACAGATCAACTTCATCAACCTTTGCATGCAGCGGGACACATTTTGAACCCAGGGCTCTATTATAAAAATAATGACATGAAGACTTTAACTGAAGATGTGTGGCAGGGATATCATAAATGTGTTGAGAGGATGATCCCAGATAAAAATTTGCAAGACAAAATAGGGGAGGAGCTTGGTGTGTACATGAAAGCGGATGGCCTACTTGGAATTGAATCAGCCATTAGAGCTAGAACCTTAAGGTCACCAGGTGAGAATTTCATCTTTTAATTGTGTTTAAAGCTTCAACTTTTAAGTTATTACACATCTTTTAAAATAACTCTTCTACAGTTGAATGGTGGATGCAATATGGTCATAATGTCCCAAACTTGCAACAGTTTGCTATTAGAGTGCAAAGTTTAACTTGTAGCGCATCCGGTTGTGAGAGAAATTGGAGCGTGTATGAACATGTGAGAAACTACATTACATTATTACTAAATTAATAGGTATCTTAATCATCCTAAGTCCTCCTATTAATTCCTTTCTACTATGTGCAGATTCATAGTAAAAAGAGAAATAGGCTTGAGTTGACACGCCTCAATGATCTAGTGTTCATCAAATATAATAGAACATTGGCGCGTCGTTACAATGCTCGTAATACCATTGATCCAATTTTGTTGGATAGTATTGATGAGGCAAATGAATGGTTAACCGGAGCACCCCAAGATCACCAAGATGAAGAAGTGTATGAAGGAGAAAGTCTCACTTATGGTGATGTTTCTATGGCAAGTGGTGTTGAGGAGAATATTTATAGTTTTAGGGGGAGTACTTTAAGGGGCAATGAAAGAGGAGCTAGAGGTTCCAGTTCAAGTCGAAACCTTGTTGATGAGCCTTCTGATGATGAAGAAGATGATGACCAAGTAGAACCCTTGGTTATGGCACTTGAAGAGTTTGAGGATCTTGTTGAAGAATAGGAGTTTGATTCTTTTGTGATTTAATTATGTTTTTGATTTTTTGCTTTATATGTTATGACTTATGAGTATTATTGACTATCTATTTACTTTTAATCTAAGAATATATTACCTCTATTCAGTTATTTAATATTTTTTTATTTTTATACTAAATATCGCTTTACTTAAAAAAAGCGCGTGCTTCGCTTCTCGCTTCTCGCTTCTGTGAAGCGAGCCCTTGTCGCTTTTTTCCGCTTCTCGCTTCCCAAAACACTGTGCAGCACCAACAAAAGTTAAATGCTTTACTTGGCTGGTCATTAGAAAGGCATGCTTGACACATGAAGTCTTGAGGAAGAAAAGAAAGATCATACTTCCGTGGTGCTCTTTATGTGAAAAGACGGGGGAGACTAACAGTCACCTATTCTTACATTGTACTTTCACAGCACAAATATGGTCCATGTTTCTCAACTATTTAGAAGTGAAATGGACTATGCCCGAACATACAACTGATTTACTTAGTTGTTGGATCAGGAGAGGAGGTAGCAAGAGACAAAAGACAAAAGACCTGGTGGAATTTGATTCCACATTGCATTTGGTGGCCAGTGTGGAAGGAGAGGAATAGTAGGAATTTTGAAGATATATCCAATTCCATTCACAAGGTTAAATGGAATTGCATTGTATCTCTATACTTTTGGTGTAAAGAGATAGGATTAGAGGATTCAGATCAACTTTTAGAACTCTTAGGATCCTTGTAAGTATTATGCTTTTTGTTCTTTTCTGAATTTTTTAAAGGTCCCCAGCATATCCTTAATGCTGAAGAATACAATGTTTACCAATTCTCAAAACGATAGAGAGGAATAAGGAGTGAATGGTAGCAACTCTAGATTGGAAAAGGGAGAGGATGTGAGGAGTGAAGTGAGTGAGTTGCCAAAAACACCATCTAACCTAATTGCTTGTCCTTCCCTTTGTAAGAATTCTAGCGTAGGTATGAGCATGGAGAATGGGGGAATACAAACTCCCAACAAGAAGCCTACAATTAAGGATTTCATGGATTTGGTGGTCCATTGGATCAAGAGGTTTGACTTGCATGAAAACATGAGAGTGGAAGCTTCGCTTCAAGGTAAAGAACATCCTTCTTGTGATCCTCAAGATACCATAGCTAAACTTGATACTTTAAAATTTCTAATGAACTAAGCGTGAGTGGAAGCTTATCTTCGTTTGAGCCCAATGATTCTTTGCCACATAGTAATAATGTACTTGTTGAAAGTGTTCATACACTAATTGATCCTATTGATGACCAAATTGATTTTCTTGCAAGATCGATTTGTGTCCACCTAGGGTTGACACTTGTACTTTGAATGATAATACATTTTGTCATGTGATTCTTTACCATATAGCAATAATATCGTTGTTGAAAGTGTCATACACTAGTTGATCCTATTGATGACCTAATTGATTCTTCATGTAAGATCAATTTGTGTCCACCTAGTGTTGACACTTGTGATTTGATTGATAGAAAATTATCATGTAAACTTTGTGTTGATCAACTTGTTTGGGATTCTAGTTCGCTAATTGAGAGATTTTGTGATTTGATTGGTGAGCCTCAAGTTGGTCATGACATTGAAAAAGTTGGTCATTTGAAAGGGAGTGATTCTTCGAGCATATCTCTTGTTGAAGATCCTATTGCTTGTCTTGCTCATAAAAATCATGTGATTGAAACCTCATTGAAAGATGGCATTCGTCTTTCTTAGAATGAGATTACATACTTTAATTCTCCACCTTTGATTGATTATTCTCTTTAAGTACAATGCTTGTTTGATGATGATGAGATCACTCCTAGTGTAGTGTCTGGTGGTGTGAATTGTGATGATGATGTAGCTCATGTAGTTCTTATTGGGGGCTATACTTATATGATAACCCACCAGGGGATGTTGAAAAAAGAAGGTGCTTCTCACTTTCAAATTGATATTTATTCTTTGGATTGTCCTACTTTTTGAAACTGGTAACGACAATATATATATATATATATTAAATTACACCATAACAGTGCAAAAGACTTATCAAAATCTCAACCAAGCTTAGACTACTGCTTCACAAGGATCCTATCATATCACCTAGTGATTCAGCCTCCTAAGCATAGCTTTCTTTACACCAAAAATAAAACAAAGATATAGAATTCATCGTGATTTTCTCCACAAAATTATATCTGTCTTCAAAAGTCTATAGTTCCTCTCCTTCCAAATGGTCCACCATATGCAAGCATGGACAAGTTTCAAGTTTCCACCAATTTTTCTGACTAACTGTCCCATCATTCTGGTTCCAACATTTCAGCAAATCAACACTTGTTGCTGGCAGTGACCATCTCATTCCTACCATGTTCAAGAATAGTTGCCATAATTGTCCAGTAACAGGACAATGAATGAATAGATGACTATTATTTTCCCAGCAGCTCCACACAAAAAACATCTAGAACACAGTTGGAATCCCCTTATTTGAAGTTTATCATGTGTGAGACAAGCATTTCTTGCTGCTAGCCAAGAAAAGGATACCTCCTTAAAAGGAGCCTTCATCTTCCAAATAAATCTCCATGGCAACTGATTAGTTCACTGTCTGTGCCTAATAAGAATGTTATAAGCTGAGTTTACAGAATAAGTTCCTTTACTAGTGGGCTTCCATATAAGTGAATCTCCAGTGTCTTTGAACCCTTGGAATGATTCCAAGGTCTTGAAAAATTCAACAACTCTTTCCAACTCTCAATCATGCAGTAGCCTTCTAAAAGTAATATTCCATCCATGTACCCTTTTGCTGATTCCAGACTAATGTCTGGCATAGTGGCAATGCTAACGAATACAGGGAAGAGTTCCTTTAGAGGTCCATGCCCAAGCCAATAGTAATCTTACAAGTGAGGACAGCATGAATGAAGTTATTTTGTGTGACACATTTCTTTATTATCTATTTGCATATGATGATGCTCTTACTTGTGTTGAGTGTGTCTCTTATGTCTATGAGATCTAACGGGGTAGATGATTGTTGTCTTGACCATGATATGTGGAGGTCCTTTCGTTATGACCCCGGTGAGAATTCAAATTATTGTGATGTGATCAGTGTCACTTTGTAAGTGATTTTATCTTGAAATAGAGGATCAACTATGCTTTATGTCTCTTAGAACCAATGTGCTATTGCCTACTTGGTATTTTGACACCATTGGGATTTTCAGGAAGTTCTTATTTCATGATGGTGGGATTAGCCAAGTACTTTGCACTTCATGTGGGGATTTGTTTTTCATGAGTATAGTTGATGTTTGGTTATACCACAAGTGTGTACATTTTGGCATAGATGGTGGATTTGTTAGCACTTGTGCTAACCCTCATGCTATGAAGTCCTTGTTTTTGTTTGTCTTCCCTATGGTTTTGCTAGGTTTCAAGGAAGGGAGAATGATGCAAGCCAAGTATCAAAACCTTACACAAGAAGCCGGGCTAAAGAGTTTGTAGACTTGTCATTGAATCGCAACCTTGGAGGGTTCTTGGAACAAAGGCATGAAGCTTGAGAATGTGCTATAGTGGAAGTACAAGGATCCATGTGGAAGACTACTCAAAGTAGGGAGAAAGAGACTATGAATGTAAAAATGGCTATTCTTGAAATGCAAGCCTCTTGACTAAGAAGACTCTTAGGAGCCGTTTGGTAGGATGTATTAATTAAAATAGTCCTCTATTAAAATTTAGTCCACCCAATACAATGTTTGGTTGCACAATTAACTCAAACATACCTAATACATGGATAACTTAATACACCATATGTGGTCTTATCTAATACCAAGTATATCTAGGGATTTGCTAATACCAAGTTTATAATACTTGGATAAGACAACAAAATGACTGAACTTCCCCTCAACTTCTTTATATAGTCTTTTTTAACATTTCTTGTTGTCTTTATGAACTTGCAAGTTCTTTAGTGTTTTTTATTTTAATGTTACTAGGTAAGAAGATTCTATGAGAAAGCTATGTTGCTCGGACTCTTCAATAATGTCATGGGGAGCGTGTCGGATTCGTCAAAAGTAGTGTATTTTTGGAGAATCCAACATGGGTGCGGCATCGGAAGTGAAGAGTCCGAGCAACTTAGTGAGAAAGCAAAGGAGATCTTATTTTGGCTACTGTTTTTACTTTTTACTTGTTTTGGTGAGAGAGGAGGGAGGTAAGCCTTGGTCATGGATACTTAAAATAACTTCTTGTTGTTTTTGACTTGAGACTTCCTTCCGTGAATTAAATTTGTTAACCACTTTGTTTCAAGTTTTAAACTATAATGAATATGGTCTTGATAACATTCTTATTTCATAAAATAATATTGTTCGGCAGTTATCTATCCTTACACAATTACATGAAATAGAAAATCTCATAATAATTCAAGGGTATAATTGTATTGAAGCTTTTTTAGAGTTTTAAACTAAACACAAGATTAGCCTATTATTAGGTGGGAAACAATGAACCAAACGCTTGATAAAAATAATCCCTGCATTACTAATCCCTGCATTATTAATCCCTGCATTACTAATCTTTGTACCAAATGACCCCTTACTTCATTAAGGGTATTTATGTAATAGCTAGCTTAGACTATAAATAATGGAGAATAGCTCCTTTAGACTTAGAGATTATTTTGATATGATGAAGTCTCATGAATTGAGGCAACTCTTGAGAGAGTTTGAGGCTAAGGCCATAGTTGTTAGGAAATGTTGACGGGATTGCTTGCTTGAGGATCAATCCTCTCAAGGGTGTCACTATTATAGATTAGGTGCTTATTTGAATTCTTAATTGGAGATTTTAGCTTTAATATGGCTATTGTTGCCAATTAGCTTCTTGCTTGTATCTATCTTCTATCTTTACTTCCTTGTTCTTAGATTTTAGGGTTTCTTTTGTTTTTCCGCAATTCAATACTGTATCACTCTTCATCAGCGAATAGATTACTAAACCTATCTACAGTTTAAAGACAAGGATAGATTGGGGGCTACCAAATATATTTCACATCCATAGATATAGATAAGGGAAATATATCATTCATAATAGGTTTAATGTGTTACTTTAATACATGATGTTTGGTAGAACTTTCCTTTATAAAGAAGTAGAACCACTTTGGAACAAAGGAAGTATACAGTGGAAATGTCCTCATCAAGGTTTGCACTTGAGTCAATAAAGAGCACATGTGGCATGCAGATTAAAGAACTTAGCATGTCAAAACAATTTGAAAAAGGAAGAAAATTTAAACTTGCTCAAGAAACAAAATTCATGGAATCCATAACTTATAAGTACCTTACGGAGTTGAGGATCATGATCATATCCCTTGTTTTCCTATTTGTAAGCAATGAAATTGCTGAGGAAACGTCAGATAGCAGTGTCTGAATTATATCAGAAGAGTACTGCTGCAGAACAAGTGGAGCAACTGCCTGGACTTGATGTTGTAAAGACGTAGTATCTTCGTTCCTTAGCTCAATTAACCGTTGATTCAAGAAGGCTTTCACCTGATGCTCAAGCATCAAACAGAAGTTCAGATGTCAGAAACCATCAAACCCGCCAGGCCAGATGACTCAACAGAAGACATTGGAAGTCCAAATGGCCGATAATGTAATAAAGCCGCCTAAGTAGTAGACCCTATTTCCAGAGCAAAAGGTGACAAACTACTGCCAAACAAAGTAAAAAACATCTAAAAGACACTAGTCATGAAAAAAAAGGATGATACCATTCATACAGACCTCAAATAAGTCATCAAGTATCTTATTCCTGTATTCTGTCTCCAGTAGAGGACTCCTGTCATGGATAGCTACTGGGTCGGCAGTTAAATTATTTTGAAGAGAGTGCAATTCCGCAGCATTATTTTGTGAGCTGTCTTTATCAATCACATCAACTTGAGGATTGTCAACACTTATATCCCAAGATATTTCTGATGCAGAGACCTCAGGAGCAAGGAATCCTTCTTCCATTGAGATCTGATGAGATTTTACATCATCTTTACGAGGAGATGACATAATATAGCTAGCATTAACAATCTCATAGGGACCCAAACCATTTCCATTTTCTTCTGTTTCTTCCACGGTGCTAATGTCCCAATCAATTTGAGAGCTATCTAAAGTAATATCCCAGTCAATCCCATCAGCTACAATGTCAGTTTCTACAGTTATTTGACTTAAGCCATTATAGCCTGCTTGAGCATTCATAACTTCCAGAACTTCAGTGCTAACAGAGACATCAATCGCTGGGGGCCTTTCACGAGCACTTCTCAGATTTGATAACACAACTGCTACTGTTTTCTGCAACCAGAACATATAACTTTAGTAAAACATTCTACATAAAACTTTGATGTTGCACTAACAATGGATTAAGGGAAGTTCATCGCATACATCCTTTTCTGTATGAGCATCTTTGACGAAATCTGAGTAGAACTCAATAGCCCGTGAGACAGAATCACCAGTAAGTACTTCCAAGATTCTGCTAAATGTACTTGGAAGAGATATAGTGGAAGTTTCCAAAAGTTCTGACCTCACATTTATTCCCTGAATAGAAGAGAAAAGTCAATATATTCTAAATGGAAAGAAAAATGAAGAAAAAGGCTACATGAAAAGAATCGAGTTAAGCAAACTAAAACCTGCAGGCCCAACTCTTGACAAGCCTCTACATATTTAGATGCCGAAAGAGCTGCATTTCTTTTTATATCTGCTTCCTTGCGCTCCAACTCAGCTAGTTGCTGCTGTGTTTTCTGAATCTGCTTCTTATGATAGGGGCTACAAAACAATTATACTGCTATTATACATCTTGACAGAAAATTACTACAGTCCAATCATAACTCAATTGTTTTTGCATAGAGTGATAAAGTTAGTTAATTTACATCTCATAGTTAACATTTTGAACCATAATCTGAGCGGCTTCACCAAGAAAAATGTATTCCTTCTCATAGGCACGCACTATTGCTTCCCAAACACCCTGTCAAGAGTCGAAATAAAACCTTTATTGGAAACAAACACACATACATATTGAGAGAGAGAGACAGACAGAGGAAGTTGGTCTTACAGCATCACCTGAAAGCCGACCAAAAATATTACGGCTTTCTTGAGTTGACTTCAGAAGAATCTCATATGTTTTTTTGGCTTCCAAATAACCGATCCCTGAAAATTAATATTTAATCAGTAGACATTTTACACTCTGCAAAAGTATAGTGTAGAAAAGATCCTCTTCAGAACCACAGAGAATTGATGCAACAAAACTGTCACTCGATGGTACGCCAGTAGATGAAATTTCCACCAATTTCTGTTTTTATTTTCTGACAAGTAAAATTTCCATCAAATGATAGCAATTAGGCCTATGAAGGGGGGCATATAAAAGGTCAGAAGCGAACAACAAACATATTTAAAATCCTTCAAATGTCATCCTCCTCCTGGTTTTAGTAACACAAAAAAACAAAATAGGTTCTTAAAAAACCAGAAGATGTATGCCTATCCAAAACTGTAACAATTTTCAGTTCTTAACAAAATAATTTTGTTCAAAGAGAATACAGTTACATTTCCATATATATATTCAGGTTCTCAAAGAACTAAGATTGCCTGTTTTCGTTGATGTTATAGAATAGATCGAACAAACAAATTATGGGCTTATGTCACTTCAAGTTCTAGAGTTGTTCAGGCAGTTTACAGATGAGTTTGGAAGTAGACTAATTATAGAAAATTAACACAATTGATACTATTTAAGACAGCCGCAACATGATAATGAGCACAGATGTAGGACTTAAAAGCATAATTTTACAAGCCTGAATTTGATTGCATAAAAACAAACTAATGATACTATTTAAGATAGCCGCAACATCGACATGATGATGAGCATATATGTGTAGGGCTTAAAAGCATAATTTTACAAGCCCTGAATTTGATTGCATAAAAACAAAGGAAAAGAAGTAAACCTTCAATATCAAGAGTGTGGAAGTAAGGATCAATGTCTTTAGGCAGCGAAGCAAACGACGTCGTAATCTTAGCTCTAACGGCGGCAAGTCGTTTCCGCCAATCGGCCGAAATTCTCTTCCGATCAACCAGCCACTCTTCATGAGAAAAATGGATATACAGAAAATAAAATAAAAAAATTTAGACTGAAAAAACGCAACTTTATCCAAAGTGTTTATTTGTTGATATTTACCTCCGAGGCGAGCGAATGCTATGTCGATTGGAAGATTGCGAATATCTTCTTCCTTCTGCATTTCGCCCAAAAATATTCACCGGAGTTTCCCAAACAAATCGGCCGATATGCTAACGTGCGCGATGGAGTTGTCAACTCTCCCCCAAAGTGAGATAATGGGTTGGATAATAATCATGAGCCTAAACAAAGCCCAACAGAAAAAAGGTCTTTTTGGGCCTTGCAGACACATTTTCGAAAAAGACAAAATGGCACAGCATAACACCCTATAAACTGAAGGACTAATTACTTAAGTGGATCCCTTTTAAAAAATAATTACTTACTTTAAATATATTCTTTAATTATTACCATTTATAGCAATATATAACAATATTATATATTTTATTAGATTTGTCTCTCTCTTGCCTCTTTCTCCCTTTTCTCTCTCGCTCTTTCTCCCTTTTTTTTCTTTATGTTGTTCTTTCTCTTTTGTTTTTCTTTTTGCTGCTTTTTTTGTTGCTCTTTCTCTTACTTTTTTTCCCTTTCTCTCTCTATTTTCTTTTGTAGAGTAGTTAATGATTCGTAGACTAAATAAAATTTGTATCAATAATTAATTAATTAGGCAAGTAATCTAATCGTAACAAATGAAGAGACATAATAAATTGCAAAATGAATTAAATTTATTTTGATGAATACAACCCAATGTATACCAATGAATTCCAATCTCAATTTAAATTAAAGTATACAAGTTTATTATGTGAATACAAATCACTGAATACACGATGAATACAAACTAATGTATACATAATGTAGTTACCGTATACATAAACAAAATCACATGTACAATTAATGAATAAAATTTATATATGTATCATATTAATCTCATTCTTGTATTCATTATAGTAATATGTATAATTGATGGTAATATTCTTATGTATACAATATAAAGTTTATGTACACATGCTACAATTATTGTATACATCGATAAAATTTACACGTCTATTTTTATAAATATTTTTTTGTGTATATGTATTTTTTTTATGTATACATTATGTAATTGCAACTTTAATTATTGTATAATTTATGCATATGTATTATTACAGTTTCTAACAAAATGCCATTTAATATTATTTGATTAATTATTGTCGACTATGTGATAATTAATACACGTTAGAGCATTAATAATACATTTTCTTACCTTAAAAAAAGTAGTCACAATCTTTTAATAAGTTATTTAAAGAATTTTAAAAAATTCATTCCTTAAAAGTTGGTGTAACCTTTTTTTAATGGGTTAATATATATATATATATATATATATATATATATATATATATATCACTTCTTAAAAGTAGGCAATCAGTTTTCTAATAAACTAATTATTGTTGATTGGTAAAAAAAACAATTCATAAAATTACAATCAAATATATCTTTATGTTTCTGTAAATTGTGTTACTATTTTTTTTTAAATAGACGATTAAATAAAGTTGAGTTTAAGAATTTAAAGAAATTGAAAAGCTAACTTCCTTAATTATAGGAGTTAAAAACAAGAAAGAAAAAATAATCCCACATCTCCTTAATTAATGCGGGTTGGTTGCACACGATAAAAAGAAAAAAACTATAAAAAGTTGGTTTTATTTCTTTTAGGCTAATACGTGCTAATTTTGTTTTAGGTTATTAATTGCTAATTAATATTGGGCTATATATTGCCAATTATATATAATAGTTGTATGTCTGTGTCAACTCCTCTTGGAAAAATGGTTTCTTGAATATGTAACTTTTAATAAATAATTACTGATTTTAGTAATATTTTTTTATTTATTATCATTTATAGCAATAGGGAAAAGACATAAATTCACCCTTCAACTTCTCAGTTACACGCTTAAACCATCATGCCGACCTATTACACACCTTTATTGTTTAAAAATTATTTTTTTACCCCCTAAAACTAACGTGGCAAAAAATAAGAAAAGAAAAGTGTGTTTGATAGTAAATAAAGTAAAAATAAATAAAAAAAAATCTTCTTTCTATTACCACCCTACCCCCACCCTCCACCCCCCACTTCACGCCTCTTCTTCTTCACACACAATTGTCTTCTTCTTCTTCTTCTTTATTTTTAAAAAATTATTTTTCCACCCAATTTTCATCCACCTCACTATACCTCCACGAATATCTTCTCCCCCTACCCCTCATCATATCCTATTTTAATGTTTATTCGATTTCACCATTTTCATTATATTTGATTTTTCTCTTCGGCTTTATTGGTGGTTGATAAAATTGATGATTAAGTTTAAAAAACTAAAATATAATGATGGATTTGTTGGTGAGGGGTGGCAAAAAAGTGGGAATTGAAGGTGGTGGAGAAGAAACAATCAATATTAACAATGATGGTAGTGATATTTGGTGGTGGGTTTGTACGTTTTGATGGTGATGATTTTGTTTATGGGTGTCAAATTTTGTGGTGGATCTTTATAACTTTTGTGGGGATAATGGTGATAGTATGATTTCGATGGTGGATTTCATCGTAGGTGGTGAAATTTGTGGTGACTATTTTGATTTTCATGGTGAAATATATTGATTTGGTAGTAATATGGTGGCAATGGTAGTGGTTTCATGGTGGTGTTCATTGAAGAAGAAACAATTGAATGACATGGAGAATTTTAGTCAAAATTTGACATGGCATCTGATTTGGCAACGACATGGCATTGATATGGCGCAAGTGTGATACACGTCTCATTGTGAGAGTGGTGCTACACAACTCAGGAGTACACAAAATCACCATTTAGTAGCAGAGGTGTGTAATAGGTCACCATATTAGTTTAAGCGTGTAACTGACTTTTTGAGAAAAGTTCGGGAGTGAATTTATGCCTTTTTCCTATAGCAATATTATGATAAATCTATAATATGTATTAAAAGTGAATTATGTATGCAATATATATGTATTGTAATTGTTTTAAAATATATTATGCTTGTTTGGTAAGAAATTGACACATTGTATTATAAGTGTATAAAAAATGTGTGTAAATGTATTATCCATCAATAAACTTGTATTATCCTTCAAGAAATTGACACATTGTATTATACACGTATTAAAAGTGATTAAGTGAAAAAAATGTTATTGTTATAAATGGTAAAAATATTTTCTTAATATAGTATATTTATGTAAGTTTCCCTATTTTACAATGTTGATTTAAGATATGAGAAAATTTTATAGATAGTTGAGAGATCAAATTTAATAACTTTTCTTAGCTATGGTTTGTCTAATTATGCTTCATATTCAGTGGCGGATCTAGAATTTAAAGGTTGTGGGTGCTCATTTCCTTTAACATAAAATAGCTTGCAATCACACAATATAAATATATAGCTACTCGAATTTGTCAATAAAAAAGTACTCCCTCTGTCCCATTTTATGTGAGGTAGTTTGACTCGGCATGAAGTTTAAGAAAGGAAGGAAAACTTTTAAAACTTGTAGTCCAAAATGAATGATAGAAATTTGTGTGACTGTAAATCATTTCATTAAGGGTAACATAAACATTTTATAGTTAAATTGTTACTTAGCATAAAAATGTGTCATTCTTTTTGGGACTGACTAAAAAAGAAAACAAGTCATATAAATTGGGACAGAGGGAGTAAATGATAAAACAATGATGAATATTATCGTCACAAAAATAACTTATAATCACGGGTCACAATGACGTAGTAGTAATATTACTATTATAAAAAGTAACTTCTAGTCTTAAAGTCATAGTTGTGCTCGACAACTTTTCATATGTTGAAAACGATGAATAATAATATCATTGCTAATGATTGTGAATATCTTACACTCAACACAACAACCTAAACAACCATTCAAAAATTCATCACCTAAACTATTACGAGTTCATTTTTGATGTACTTCATGGATGAAAAAGTTTGTTCCACAGAAGCAGAAACAACAGGAAAAATGAGAGTCAACTTGATAAGAAAATAAACAAGTGGCCAAGTTTGATGCAGATTTAACATTACCAATACTTTAGCAAGGTCACTAAGTCCCTTCGAGTTGAAGAACATCTTGTCAGAACCACGAGCATAAACTATAAAACTATCAAGCTAACAATTGAGATCTCGAAGCTTATTGCTATCAAACTCATTCATATAATACTCAGTCAATCCCATTATCCAACTTTTATCAAAACCACCCATGAATCAACTAGATTCAAGCTAGCCATACCAAGAAGTAGGTCATTACTCACAACATCAAAATGATTATTAAGCTCTTGAAGATGCAAATTAATAACAGCATAAAAAATTTCAACGCGCAAATAATGAGAATATACATCAAGAGATTTATGCTTGGACTTTCCTGAGAAGTAACCACCATTCAACTCCAGAATTATTATACCATCATGATTATCACAAAAAGATGATACATCACCCATTAATGAATCAAAATAATTATTTCTCATATTTTGTAATCGTTGCTTTGTAAGAGCAAGAAATCTCATAACATTGACAATATCTTGATCCATCTTTCATAATGAGGAGCTCGACTCAGTTGTCATCATTAGAACTTTCCACATCAACTGCAACATAAAAGCAAAATCAAATTTATTAATCATACTCACAAGACTTTTAGCAACAAGTCTGTCAGTATAATTTGAACACTCACGTCCGGTAAATTCAAATACATGAATAACTGATGAAGATAGAACAATAAGGTTATCCAATGTTCTATAATGAGAACCCAATGAGTATCACTTGGACGTTAAAGCCCACTTTCTTGGTTTAATCCTCGATTATAGTATGCACTTCACTTGATATGAGCAATTCTTCTAACTTTTCAGCTTGATGTTTTCGAAGTAAATTTCTGCGCTTAAAATATGCTCTAACAATATTTAGCACATTAGTAACTAAAAAAAATTCCATTTACATTTGAATCCTTCTTTGCAAGGGCAACAAGTGTTAACTGTAATTGGTGGTCAAAACAATGAATGCAATATGCCGAAGAAGTCTCATTCAAAATCAAAGTCTTAAGGCCATTTAGTTCCCTCTGCATGTTGCTAGCTCCATCATAACTTTGTCCACAAATTTGGGATGAACTTAATGAGTGATCTGAAAGAAAATGGTAGATTGCCTCCTTTAATAAACGAGCATATGTATCACTAACATATATAATGCCAACAAATCACTTTATTAATTCACCTTCTTTGTTAACATATCTCAGAACATGTGTCATTTGTTCCTTGTGTGATATATTCTTCGATTCATCAACTAATATTCTAAAATAATCTCCATCTAAGTCTTCAATGATAGCTTTGATTGTTTCTTTAGCACAAGAATGAACAATTTCCATTTGAATACTTAGGGAACACATCATTTCATTTTTAGGGGCATTTTCTTAAATAATGCTTCCCACATCTTGATCAATATCTCCATACCATTTAAAAAGTTTAAGAAAGATACCTTTATTTCAAGAAGATCGATTTTCATCATGCCGACAAAATGATAACTCTAGTCTCAACAGAAATTGTCACATCCGAGTCTATACCCTGGACGTGGCCGACACTCAAGAGCCATTGCTGGTTTCCAAGTGAACCCTCATCCTGACTGACTACAAGCGGAAGACTAACTTAAGCATGCAAAAGCTTAAAAACTGAATTCAATTCAAATACTAAACTTTAAAATAATCTAAACAATACTGAATAGATAACTCTGAATAAAATAGTATATTCAACTCACCATAAATAGGCAACTTATGTCTTCAAAACATTTAACAAAATAAATGAACAGGCTTCGGAAACTCTACTGTCTATCTATAAAGCCTCTAACTGACAAAGATGGAAGTCGAGACAAGACCCACGACATCCTAACAACTAATATAACTGAAAGTACAAGTGGAACCCTCCGAAAGTAAGGAGGCTCACCATAGCTAACTCGAACTGCATGTGGTATCAACGAAGCGTTTGTTGATGATCCTGAGTACCTGTGATTAACGTTTCAAGGACATTTCATACAATTCTAAGTGTCAACGATCGCTAGTCAGTATAATAACCCAACTAAATGAGTTGGGGTCGAATACCACAGGGAGTGGTAAGTGTTTAAGATTCAATAGGAAAGTACAAATATGCTCAAATCAGCCATAAAAATAGACATTTACGAATAAAAATATAATTCAAATTAAGGGGTGACACGAATGTCAAATAACAGGGGGTTTTGGTTTTAATTATCAACTATAACAACAACAAATAATACGGAATAATAATAATGAGATGAGTTCTTGGGATGTGATTCGATTATAGGCCAATGTAGACAAATGGGTAATTGCAACTGTTAGAAAATATCTGTAAATTAGTGAATAACCTAGACTATAGAGGGGGTAAACTTTCTCTCGAACAATTTACCCCGAATCAAGTCAATTTCTCTCGAACATCGACAAACATATAAAATAAGAATAACCTACGCTTTAGTCCATTCACTCTTTCGAGCTGAATGTGTGGAAAAAGGTTTAGGATTCACTCTTTCGAGCTGAACCCATGACAACCCAATACCCACAAACCATCAATCAATAATCTTAGTTTCAAAATCTCTCTCTCGAGCAGGCCAAAAACATGAAGGTAGAATTGCATTTGCAACTACAATTCTTTAATTTAAACCACAATTAATGATTGAAATCACTTCTAAACAACATTTAAACTAAGAATTAGCAATACCCATAAACTAAATGAGCCCATAATCACATAAACAGAATTAGCAAGAATTGGGGTTTTAGCTAGACATCATTAAAAGATAAAAATCGTTACCAAATTGTGTTTCCATCAACTGGGTACAATTAATTTCGTCTTTACAAAGGTCCAAATTGATGAATCTCAAAGACCCACTTCTAATTTCTCGAAAATGGAAAACTTCAATTCTTCAAAGCTAAGGAAAACTTGTCTCCAAAATCAAAGTTCAAACTGAAAATTAATTCTACAGATTGTTCAGAATAAAAATTGATCTAAGATAAGATACTAAACTAAATGTTCAAAAACGTATTTATAGTTGCCAAAAATATGCTACGAAGGACCATTCAGCGCAGTAAGTCGGGCTCGCCGATCAACTCGGCGATCCACCCTATGGTCAATTCCATCGCCTTTTTACCTTGGCCTTCAGCATTCTTCCAGGTCTGTAACTTTGGGCAATCTAATACTGCATCGCGAAACCACTCGTCGATCCGCCAACTGCTTCTTTCTCTCACCAACTTGATTTCCTCATTCAGGGCTTGGCACACTGGAACTTTAGGCGGTCAAATGGCCACTTGGTGACTCGCCTAATGGACTTGGCGATCACCAAGCTCTCTTTTCTTCCTTCTTTCAGCTCGCTTTGTTCCTTTTTGCAAATTAGTGTCCATGCTTAGTTCCTCAATCCAAATACCTGGAAATCAAGGATTTTACATCAGTTATTGGCACCAAATAATTATTTGAGGACACTAAATCTATCCAAATAAGTCCCTAAATGAGTCCAAATCTTGGACTCATCAACACCCCCAACTTACACTTTTGCTTGTCCTCAAGTAAAACTCAAGTTCAGTAGTTCAAGAAGGATGTCTAAAACAGTGCTACACAAGACTCAATAATGACTGCACACGACAAGGCTCAACTTACTAATGCAAGGGTCAATTGTGCACTCAAAGATTCAAGTTGTGACTCACCATTACCAAAGAATCTCAAGCTCACAATACTTGCTTCAAATGCAAGTTCAAGCTCAACAAAGGTACTCAAATGCCCTCACACAACGAATGATTCCATATTCACATACAATGGTTCAACAATTAATAGCTCCAGAATCACATGCAACTCTCACACTCACAAAGATGAACACATGTATGACTTCTAGGTTTGCCCTTATTTTCCAATCAACACTTGTTTCAACTCACTCAAGATAAAAAAAAGGTCTTTTCAAGGCTTGTAACGGGGCTAACTGTAAAGGTATGGCCATTTAGGCTTAGTGGCTGCTATCCTCATGAAATGTGGTATGAACAAAACTTTCTTTCCTTTTCTTCATTATTCTGATTCATGCTCGAAATTCACCCCATTATTCACTTTCCATGGAATACCGGACACCCCATTTCTCTTGTACTTTCACAAACTTATTTCAAAACTTTTTCATTCTTTTTCTTTTTCATTCTTCTTTTCTTTTCTTTTTCTTTTTTTTGTATGGAGGGGTTCCATCTTTTTCACAACCATGGATCAAAGGGGACTTCTTTGCACTTCTTGATTTACCTTCTCTTTTCACCACACCCCCAACTTAGGCTTTTGGTCTAAGTTGGCTATTCAAAAAAACCACAAATCATGAGGATTATGGGTGAATGGATAAAGAAAGGTCACAATTTCATCAAGTTTCTTCCAAGAAAAAGGGTAAGGCTCAAAAGGTGTTCAAGCAAAGTTTACACACTCACAAGGTAGGCCACAAAAGAGGTATAATGTCAAATTGTTTCACTCTTTAGAATTGTTGCTTAAGTTCATTTCAAGATCTTGCATCACTTAGTCAACTGAACCAACGGGGCAAATTCTAGATGTCATCACACAAGGTTCACGGTAAGCTCATCACACAAGGCATTGACACCAATGTCAAATAAGACTCTACACTTTTGCTAGTGTGCAACGTTCATCACAAGAGACTCAATTTGATAATCGGCTAGTCACAACGAGATGCAAAGAGTTCACATATTGCCTATGCAACTTCATTTGGCCTCATCGTAGCCTCACATTCATGTTTGTTCGATTGAGAGCACTATTCAAGTCATCGATATTGATCACAATCGACACTCAAATTTGCAGAAGAACAACCACAATTAAATACACAAGAGGTGGCAAATTTTTTCAGAAGGGTCTAAAAATCATTTACATTCAAAATAAGGAGCCACAAGCTCAAACATCCACAAAAAATAGTGTCAAAACACAAGATATAGCACAAAACCGAATATATACAGAAAAGTCATAATCACAAGAGGTAGGTATGGAAATACCTCACTCCACCACGTACAAAAAGCAATTTGTCCTCAAATGTAATAAAACATCCAAAAATCAATAAAAATGACAAAGAGAGAGGTAAAGAGGGATCCTGTCTACGCAGTTGTTCCATCTGTCGAGACATCAGTGCCCGGTGTAGTACTTTGGTCATGGGCATCAGTGCCCAGAGTCACATCAACAGTACTCGATCCATTAGGGCCTGTCATAGACGTCTCTGTCAGCGATGTCTGGATCACTAACTGTGCAATCGTCTTCTCCAGATCTGGCACGTCTCCATATATGCTCTCCTCCCGCACCTTAATCTGCTCCTCGTTGGTCTCTCTGCCTTCGACTCATCAACTGCCACATCATCCATCAACACATTTCCGGTGGTAACCGGAGGAATATCAGAACTGGCCAGGGAATCCACATCATCTTCTACCTCCAATAATGAAGTGAAGCTAGTGGACTTCAAGTGGTCCACGTCCTTTCTCAAATCTACAACCTCGGATTTCAAAGCAGTCACCTTAGAGTCTCCCCCTGTCTACTATCACAAGCCTCAACTCTCGCCGTGAGAGTGTTAATAGATGCTCGTAGGGGAGTCAGTGCAACTAGGATAACACTCTCAATCATCCATGGGACCGCAACCTTCAATCTAGTAGCCCTAACATCCACAAAATGTGCTAAATGTCCCATCTTCAGGAGCATGGGTTGAGTGATCTTGGTCGGTTGGAGAATAGTAGAAGTATTAGGAGTCTGGGAGGAAGTGTAGGTACCTGAAGGCCCGAAGTCCGGAGTAGGCAAAGGTGCCTCTACAGGTATAGAGTCTATGTCCACCTCTGGGATGTATCTACCGGGGCTTCTTTCCTCCTGTCAGCCTCCTCCCGAGTGTACTCGGCCTCTATACGCCGTATGTTTATGGAGAATGTGGGAGTGACCTCAATATATCTCATCTCATCACAAGGAACTTCAGCATGCCGACACAACTCTGTAATCAGCACCGGGAATGAAATGGATGTCTGATGCTGTTTGACCCTTATGGCCATCTCCTACTTTATAAGGAGTCCCATGTTGATGCTTCTCTTGGATTTGATCGACCCAAGGCAGGCTGCCTTGGGAAGCTGGCGGATGAACTCATTCTAGGAAGGCATGATAGAGCTGCTGATGAATTCGAACCAATACCGAGCATCAATATTCAGGTCCTTCTTCTCGATGGGGGCTCCTGCCTTGATCCACCTCAGTGTGGTATCAGAAATCAAAGGTGCAAGCCACCCTTTTAAATCATCTAGGGACTGAGTAATTGGTAAGCCCTCATATGCAAGTGTAGCACCTAGAGCCCTGTCAAGTACAATGTACTCGCTGCTACACCCCACTTCCTTTCCTCCGACCATGACAAACTTCACTGGTCTGAAAGCACTGGCCTTCTTCTTTCCCTTGAGTACCAAGTCTCCATATGCTGTGTAGAACTCCCGGACACATGTAGGAATATAGGGGACTCGGGGCCTGGTGAACTGCTCGAACCGGTGAAACTGGAGGGTGTCCCTCATAGTGGAATACTTACCTACTAAGCCTTCTGTGGATAACAACATCTCCTTTAGAATTGTCCTCAACCCGTCGACTTCTAATTTGCTAAGTAGCCAAGGAGGATGAACCACTGGTGACACTGGGATCACAGGTAGTGCCGGAGCTGGCACTGTGTCTGCCACAAGAGAAGTGGCTGCTGGAGCTCTAGATGAGTCTGGGCGAGACCTAGCACAAATCTCTACTCGCCTAGACTGTAGGGGCTGGTCATCATCCGGCTCGGAGATTGTAGCCTGGGAGTCAGCAGACTCTCTTTCCTTGTCGGGGTTGTGCTCCGGGGTCTCAGATACGGGCCTTTTTCCTTTGCCCATGCCTCCCTTTGGAGGTTTTGTCCTTCCCTTCTTAGGAGGATTGTCTCCCCCTTTATTTATCACTACTCCCCGTGCTCTTTTACGAGGTGGCATGTCGAGGTTGGTTCTAGCCATCTCTACAGAAACATCAAAATAAGTTTAAAATAGTTCAAACAAAGTTGCAAAAAATAGTTGCAGACAGACTCGCCGAATCACTTTGACGAGCTAGATCGGGCTCGCCGAAAGGATTGGTTCAAAATATTCTCAGAAAAATGGCATGTTGGTGATGGGAAGGGACTTTCGGCGAATCACAGACAATATTCGGCGAGCTAGAACTAGCCCGCCGAAAGTTACAGTGCATTTTAGGGGTTAAGGGTGCAGAAAGGGCGATCAAGAAAGACGATCGACAAGTCTTCGAGTGCACTCGGCGAACTCAAGCTTCTCGCTGAAATTTACAGAACCCAAACTCAATTTTAGCATGAAAATAAAGGTTATCAAGGGGGATTTGATGAACTGTCGAGTGGTTTGGCGCGCTCAACCCAGCTTGCCAAACTGCCCAACGTGCTTACTTTCAACCCTGACTTCCAAATTCAACCCCGCAACCCTCGAAAACAAAATCAAAACATTCACTCCCTCAATTAGACTTATACCCATTATACCCATGCCCTCGTGATACTCAGACTTTTCCCAGTTTGGCCAAATTTGGCTATTTAACGACTTTTTCCCTTGAGAATGATGTCAACCTCTCCATCATTGGGCAAAGCACGTCATTTGGCACAAATGTGAGTCACTTAGATCTCACTGGACTAGCACCAACAAAAATACAACACAACCCAACAAGATTTTGATCAATTTTAAGCACGATAATTTGGGAAATTAACAATATAGACAATTTAGGCAAGATATTCGAATTTAAATAGGCACATACACACACAAGCACAAAAAACAATGAAATCAGAGAGGCCCAACACACATCACTAAGATAAGATCAATTGTAAATGAGTAAAATCGCAAAATATGAATTCGGGGCTTGGAAAACCAACCTTTTAAGCCAAATAAATCAGTTGAAAAGGTAGGCGGCAAAGAATCCAACTCCGAATACACAAATGACAACTAGGAATTGGTAAAAAAAAACGAAAATATAGTAAAATATAGTGTGGGTGTGAGTTTGGAAAGTTGAAAAGTGAGGGAATGCGAAAGATTTTGAACTTTTTGCTTTTAAAAAAACCGTCTAGTTCTCACCCATTCAGCGACATTAGTCTTGCTCGCTGACCCACTCGGCGACACACCAAATTTTACAGGACCTCCAGTTAGTGTAGGGGTCCAAATGGCGGACAAAGTCGCGATCGCCGACCTGTTCGGCAACATGCCAATTTGCTCCTAGGCTCGTCGAGTTTTATAGACTCCAACCTTAGAATTTCTTGAGTCCAACGGCGGTTCAAGTCGGGTTCGCCGACTGGACATTTGGCTCACAAATTACCACTTTTCAAACACATTCCACACTTTAAACTGCAAAATCGACACACAATTATTTCACAAACAAAAAGAAAGCAAATAAAACTTGGGTTGCCTCCCGAGAAGCTCCTTAGTTAACGTCGTGGCACGACGAAAGTCCTCACTCAAACTTCATTCTTAGGGTTGGCCAAAGTATCACTAAGCAACCCCCCTTGTTGTTTCGGGTTTAAATGAGATGAGATATGACCCATCTGGGTCTCCAACTGTTTGATAGAGATGGAATGTGAGGTAACCATCTGGCTAAGGGTCGACACATCTTCCTTCAGCCCCTTGTAAATTTTTTCAGAATACGAGACAACATATCCTCATACCGGCCACCCTTCGAATCCTTTGGCTTTTGACGCTCGTGGAGAGGAATGTACCTGTCCTTTTTCCTGTCTCTCTCTTTCCAATTGTGGTTACGATCCCTCCACTCTTTATCATGATCCTTCCAGCCTTCATCCCTGTTTCAACCTTGGATACCACCCTGCCTTAGGTAGTTTGAACGATAACCACCTCCTTGGTTGGCTAGGAAGTTCACCTGATCGTTGTACAACGCTTCAAACTTGGCCTCATCAGGATTAACACACCCGACACCCACAACATTGACACTTCAAACACTAGCTCCCATGACATTTTTGGACAAAATGTCAACTTGTGTCATAATATTTGGCATGTTCTAATCTCTCTCTTGGTCTTTCTCAAGCTTCTCCTTGGTCAATTTAAACGTGAGAGGGGAGACCTGATCTTCGCGGGTGTACCAAGCCCGATTAATTATGGTCATACCATCCAAAAGCTGGGCTACTATAATGTAAGGTTGTTGAATCAAACCTCCCAGAGAAAGTTGTTCAGCTACACCCTTGTTCACCGAATGAAGGCTTCGGTAAAAATAATGCAACAAAACTTTGTCGGGCAAACCATGAGTTGGGCATTACTGCACCAACTTCTTGAATCACAGCCAAGTCTCATGAATCGGCTCACCCTCCAAACGCTTGAAGCTTTGGATGCTATCCCGAAGAGTCATCATCTTTGAATGAGGGAAAAATCACACTTGGAATGCGGTGACAAGCTCTTCCAATGAAGTGATTGATTCCCGTGGCAATTCAGCCAGCCACTTACAAGCTTCTCCCATTAAAGAAAATGGGAATAACCTCAACCGGACCGACTCTTGGGATATGTTCTTGAAGGAGAATGACCTGCAAACATCAACAAAGTTTCTAATTTGCTCATGGGGATCCTCATGAGCCAGCCCACCAAACAACCCTTTCAATTACAATAGCTGCAACATGGTACTTGTAATATGGAACACATTGTTCCCTTCAGCCAGAGGCAAGCGAATGGCACCAATTCCACCCATTATATGAGGGTCATTGATATTAGGCTCATTGACATCGTTGACATTACCGATGCCATCTTTGTGGCCCACTTGGCTACCATTGCTTTCATTCACACTCATTTCCTCTGTTCAAAATAGTAACACACAAACCAAAACTGAAAGTAAGTAGATTCAACTATGACTAAAAAGAAAGAAATTCAACTTGACTAATGAATCTTAACCAACACCACTCCCCGGCAGCGACGCCATTTTGATTAACATTTCAGGGACACTTCATTCAATTCTAAGTGTTAACGATCGCTAGTCAGTATAATAACCCAACTAAATGAGTTGGGGTCAAATCCCACAGAGAGTGGTACGTGTTTAAGATTCAATAGGAAAGCACAAATATGCTCAAATCAGCCATATGAATAGACATTTACGAATAAAAACATAATTCAAATTACAGGGTGACATGAATGTAAAATAATAGGGGGTTTTGGTTTTAATTATCAACTACATCAGTAGTAAATAATACGGAATAATAATAATGAGATGGGTTCTTGGGATGTGATTCGATTATAGGCTAATGTAGACAAATGGGTAATTGCAACTGTTAGGAAATAGATGTAAATTAGTGAATACGGTAGACTATAGAGGAGGTAAACTTTCTCTCGAATAATTTAACCTGAATCAAGTCAATTTCTCTCGAACATCGACAAGCATACAAATTAAGAACAACCTACACTTTAGTCCATTCACTCTTTCGAGCTAAATGTGTGGAAAGGGGTTTAGGATTCACTCTCTCGAGCTGAACCCATGACAACCCAATACACATAGACCATCTATCAATAATCTTGGTCTCAAAACCTCTCTCTCGAGCAGGCCAAAAACACGAAGGTAGAACTGCATTTGCAACTACAATTCTTTAATTTAAACCACAATTAATGATTGAAATCACTTCTAAACAATATTTAAACTAACAGTTAGCAATACCCATAAACTAAATCAAACCATAATCACATATCACACCCCAAGAATTGGGGTTTTAGCTAGACATCATAAAAAGATAAAAATCGTTACCAAATTGTGTTTCCATCAACTGGGTACGATTAATTTCATCTTTACAAAGGTCCAAATTGATGAATCTCAAAGACCCATTTCCAATTTCTCGAAAATGGAAAACTTCAAAGCTAAGGAAAACTTGTCTCCAAACTCAGAGTTCAAACTGAAAATTTATTCTAAAGATTGTTTAGAATAAAAATTGATCAAAAATAAGATGCTAAACTAAATGTTCAAAAACGTATTTATAGTCGCCAAAACTATGCTGCGAAGGACCATTTGGCATAGTAAGCCGGGCTCACCGATCAACTCGGTGATCCGCCCTTTGGTCAATTTCATCGTCTTTTTGCCTTGGCCTTCAGCATTCCTCCAGGTTTGTAAATTTGGGCGATCTAATACTGCATCACGGAACCACTTGGTGATTCACCGACTGCTCCTTTCTCTCACCAACTTGATTTTCTTCTTCAGGGCTTGGCACACTGGAACTTTAGGCGGTCAAATGGCCACTCGGTGACTCGCCTAATGGACTTGGTGATCACCAGACTCTCTTTGCTTCCTTCTTTCAGCTCGCTTCGTTCCTTTTTGCAAATTAGTGTCCATGCTTTGTTCCTTAATCGAAATACCTTGAAATCAAGGATTTTACATTAGTTGTTGGCACCAAATAATTATTTGAGGACACTAAATCTATCCAAATAAAGCCTAAATGACTCCAAATCTTGGACTCATCAACCTATATATTTGCATCATGAAACGATGCAGGTCAAATGGCTCAGTACGTGGAATTTATGAGCATGCAAAGGGAATTCTAAAGCATAAACATAAGCTTAAACTGATGGAATAAAAACATACTTACCTCTTCTCAACTCACTCAACTCAAAGAAACATAGTTCAATTCAACTAAGAGAAAATAGAGCTCAACTCAATAATACGACACTCAACTCTAGGTACTCAAACTTTGGATACTCAACATTGGATACTCAACTCAATATAAAGCAACAATAGGAGATGCAATATATGGAATTTTTGAAAATAATAGAAAACAACTCAATGTATTTAAGAATACAATATACTTAGTTTGTATTCAAGGATACAAAATAAATTCTGTTTGTATATGAAAATGCAAAATAAACTCTGTGTATATAAGAATACAAAATATCTTTGTGGGAGTTTCTCTAACCGACAACCATCACTATGAGTTATGTGAGGATACAACGTCTTGCCTCATGCTGTCAGGGCCGTCCTATACCTTGTTGGGGGTATAGAACCTAACTACTAAGTGGATCCACTAGTCTATGCTGAAATCATTAAGAAATCATCTAAAAAGTATGACCCTTTTCTACCCATGCTGGCTATACGGTTTATGGATACTTTGAATTATCTGAACTCAAACTCTTCCCCATATCGGTGCTCAATACTACTCCCAAAATATAACTAGCTCATATGTTTAAAAACACAACTCTTTGTCATGGTTTGAGATTATTACTCAAAATCTATCTCTTAAAAGAGATGGTTCTCTGAACTGCGCATGAAAACTCTTTTGGAAATCAGTGTTTCCACTATACTTAAATGTAAAAACATTTACTCTTGGGATTACTTAGTTCCCATATATCATTTTAAAGAAAAAATGAAATCAACTCTACTCTTCCTCAAACTCATATGCTCAAGTCTTAAAACAAATTTAACAAGGTTTGCAAAAGACTTCTTAAAATAGCGTTCATTCTGAATTATGGACGTGAACAACTCAATTTAAGATTTTCAATAACGATACATAGAACTCAAGAACTTCAAAGATACTACTCATCTAAAAAATGTTCGACTCATAGGGTTCATGCGAAATTATGGGCATGAACAACTCAACTCAATGACTTCATGGGAAACATATAATAGTTCCATGATTAGGGATATAATCTCGAAAGGGTTAGGAACTCAATACTCAAGACTTAGTACTTGGAAAGACTACTGCTCTGAAAGATGCTTAATCTATGAAGTTCATGCGGAATTTTATGGGCATTAACGACTCGACTCGGGGGTCTACATAACAATATGTAACTCATGTATACGACTCTTCTCATTCTCATACTTACTTCCTCAAAAATTAGCTCAAATCAATAGTTGATCTCGCAGGATTCACAATTGAACTCAAAGGCTTTCTTAAACTCTACTCTTAACTCTCTCTTGAATTTAAATTATGAATTCAAGAGTTATGATTTGTGTTATGAAGGATCTCGTGATGATAATGTCGACTCATGAATACACTCTCCTCATTCTCATACTCACTTGCTCGAGTCTTGAAAAAAGTTATTTGAAATTGTAAAAGACTCCTCAAAAAACTCAAAGGAACTTTCTCAAAATGTTTGAAAGAACTCTCAAAACTTAACTCTTAGCTCTACCTTGAATTTAAATTATGAATTCAAGGTTACGATTTGTGATAGGAAAGATATCGTGATGATTAAAAGTGTTTTAGATAGTTAATCATGAGAAACGGTTGAAAAACTCTGCCTGGGAAGCAAGTCTGCGACGCGGAGATGAATTATAATGTTTGGTCAAAATAACTTTTGAAATAGTGGAGTCCGCGTTCTCTCCGCGATGCAGAGCGAAAAAATTTCACTCTTGAGGAACATGTTCGCGATACTGATTTGATACCTGTTTTCTGTCCGACTTTTTCTTCTTCATTTTCTAACCCCTATTCACCTAGATTCGATTCTTTTTCTCAATTTCTCTTTAGATTCAGATACCCAGCACATGTACACAAGAATCTACTCATAAAAGACTCTAAAATTGATACGATTGCCTTATGAAATCAACAATCCCATCCTTACTCAAGAACGAAAGCCAATTTCAAGAACACAATTTAAGATCATCAAACTTTCAAATTTCTATAACGAATTTTGCTGAAATAAATATGATTGGCGCGTGGGTGAACGAACCCAACACTATGTGAACCTATATACCTCTTAGGGATCTAGCCCATGGAGAAAATCCACAACAAAACTCGAGAACCTCAATGAACGCCTTGATCCTTTCTCCTCTTTTTTCTTCTTGAACTTTCAACTTAAACTCTAAGCGTATATTAGGATTATAAATTTTAACCCAATAAAATTAGACCCCTAAAACCTTACTAAAAATGAATTAAATCTGATCGGGTAAGGAAAAGACCAAAATACCCTTTACTATTTTTGGGTAACTTTTTATATTTAGACAACCTGACTTCAAACGGGCATATCTCCCTCATACATGCTCAAAATTTAGCAAACTCGGTGGCGTTGGAAAGATAATCAAAGAATTTTCATTTGATATCTTATGGACCACCTAACTCATCCTGTACTGAAAGTTATGGTTGTTTGAAGTTGACCCAAAACTTAAAGGAACTTAGGAATGACTTGAATGAACTCTCTTTAGTTCTTCTTGGAACTCAAGGTGCTACATCTAGTGACCTTAAGACTCAAGAAATATTAAATTCCTCGATAAAATGCTACTTACAGCGAAGGATGATTCAAGTCTCAGTTCGAATTTTTTTTTAGTGTGTAATAGAAATCTTGTCACATAGAAGAAAGCACTTAAGCGATGTCCAGACTCACTTTTTTCTTTCTTCAATTTCTTGTCAAAGGAAGTGTGTATTGACCATGACCGATTCATTAAATCAGACAACCTTTTGAAATAGTTGTCGTGGACGTTATTAACATCTCCAACACGAGTTCTAAATCTTTCAAAGCCTTGTCCCAATTTTTAAAACTATTCATTGTAAAAGCAACATCACTCATATTTCCACGACTTTCACATTCATTTTTATATAAATAGCAACACAGAAAAATGCAACATCTTTTGTCATGGTGTACTCTAATCACACTCAACCTTTAAATTAATTAGGACAAAATTGACACATTTTCTTTCCAATTTGAGTTTTAGAAAATTCATGTTATTTTGATTGACAAGGCTTTTTGAGGATATAATATCTTCTAATATCATCACGTCTATTAGGATTATATCTTGCAATGAGCTTTCTAATTCTTGGATCGGCTGGAAAAAGTCTTTATTAATATCTAGAATAAGTGTTTTTTTTTGAATTTCTGGAGCTACGGATGAGCCGGTAGATGGATGAGTAGAACTAGAAGTTGAATGCCCAATTTTTGATCTTGTGACATATCTATCCATCTCAATTCACTAGATAAATTCATACAAAACAAAATTCAATTCTATTTAATTTTATCCTAAATTCAATTCACATAGTTTAATCAATTCTTGTAGAAACCCATGACTCTCTATCAACAATCAATCTAAATAATAAATTTCTGATGTAAATTGTAATGAGTCAATGAGCACAAATCTTTCAATCACACAATTTGTATTTATACCATAATTTAATTTTCTAATTAAATAAGTTGGTAATAAAGAAAATTGTATTTTATCTAAAAAGTATTGAAGGACTCGAAACAAAAAAAAATTAAACCATAAATCACCAAGTGCTTGATATTTTAAATCTATTGATCAAGTAAAAAAATAATCTTGAATCTAATTTTTAGAATATTAGAAATAAGCGGAAGTTCTATAAAAAATTCAATATATAACTTTAATCAAATCACCAAATCTTATTACCTTACTTTTATGTTTTGGTTTTGTGAAGAAAAAACTTGATGGCCTTTCTTTGAGACAAGAAGAAGGATTTTAATAATTTTTTTTGACTAGTGGGAGAAGTGAAAAGTCAAGTTAAAGTAAAAATTTGAAAAGGAAAGAAGACAGAAATTTTTCTTAAAAATGGAATGAGTTATTTTTTGGAAAAGTTGATGGAAGTACGGAAGTCAGAAAAAGGAAAAGTGAATAAAAAAAGTAGAAGTCTAAAATCAATAATATAAAATTGGGACTAAAAATATGTGTATTTTATGGGAAAGTTGGACTGCTAGCGAGATTCGATCCCTCAACCTAGTTGGCCCCACATGAGAAACTTTAAGTTCCACCCCAAAACAAAGCACCAATCAGTGTTTTTGTTCAATGGGTGCTAATATGTATTGTATATTAATTTTTGCAGATTTTCTATACAAATATATGAAAAATTTATCGGGGTTAATGGGTGCTCGAGCACCCGACACGCTCCACATAGATCCACCTCTGTTCGTATCTATAGTTTCATTTTTCATGCTAAAAGTTTGTATATCTCGCTGAGTTTTAAAAAAATTATACAAATTCGAATTTAAAATAAATGAAAAAGATGGACGATAATTTCGGTTATGAAAATGGAAAACAATCCCATAAATTAATATAATTATATTTAGTTAGAACTTCTTATCTAAAATGACTTTTTCATCATGAAGAACACAATAATCCCTAATTTTCTGAGATAGAGAAAGCTTCATTAATACAAACAATCCTCAATCGATTCTTGGCTAATTATATAATAACATGTAAATTATTGTAGAAGTTTAGATCATTATTTTGAATTTTAGAAATAGATTCAACTCAAAATTCAGGTAAAATATTTTAGCAAAAATCATGTTTTGTTTGAATTGTATATTATCAACATATTTTGATGTTTTGTATTGATTTGTATGTGTATTTATTGAAAACATGATTTTATGATTGAAGAATTGTTTCAAATTTTATTTGAATGGATCGTATTAATGAATTTCCTTTTTAATTGATGTTGTTATCAATTTTAGATCTAGTATCACAGTATGTATACATATGCATGAAACATATATATATCTAAACACAGTTTTTCATTCGTATATAGATTAGTTGTATGTGCTTGTTGATACGCCAAAATTTACACTTCAATTAAGGAGCATAAAATGGTTGTTGTTAAATATAGAACTCAACTAGGTTGAGGTCGAATCCCACAGGAAATAAGGTGAGAGCCGTATATTATTATTTAACTATTAGGTACTTATTTTCAAAATAAAATGAAAAATGGGGGGAGTCTTTGGGAAGTGTTTGAAAATTCATTACAAGAAAAGTTCAACAATAACACTTGATTTAGGATGATTATAGAGAATTAACCAGGATTGTGTTCACCATGACTTCTTGACCATTCGTCGGGTAAATTGTAGAACTAGACTCCACATTATTTAATATACCAATTTATCAACTACGACTACAATTCATGATTTCTCAACCACATCAAATGTATGTCACTTGCATTCTTCCGTACCATAAGTGTTTATCTCAGCTCAATGATAATAACTCAAGTAGTTAGTCTTGCTACAACATTACTATTAGAGGGGTTCTAATTCCCAAATTTTGTCATTAACTTTTTCCCAAGTCGTCATGGATCCCACAACCCTTGGTTGTGGAATTTATCCACCATACTTGATGAAATAAAATTGATAATTGCAGTCGTTTGAGAAATAGAGATTTACAAAAGATGCAAACAACCAACAATAGATTTCAATAAACTATGAAATTTTCCTTTACTTTGCCAAAAGAAAACGTCTTCTTCGATAAAAATTTGATACTGAAATAAAACCCTACAAAAAGTAATTATGGTTCCTAAAATTCAAATTTAAAAACAAAAAGTGCAATTCCCGATGCGCGTTTGATGATGGTCTTGACAACCCGTCATAAGAGTGATGGTCCGTTGGAATGGCTGTCAAGAGCTTCAGAAACATGCGCCTAATTTTTGTCGATGTGATGCTAGTGATGACAGCTCATCATCTGTCATCGTCATAGTCGCCTTATACACCTGAGCTTCCTGCACATGTGATGGATTAGCTGACGGTCTGTTGCAGGTCTGACAGCCTGTCTGTGCTGCCGTCATGGATGTTTTTTTCGACACTTAGCTCCATTTCACTTCTTTTCTGTCTTGGCACATTTTCTGACTTATATAATATTGAAATATCAAAATGATACTGTTATTACTTAAGAACACACAAATATCCTTAGTATAAGCATCAGATGTTTCATCAAATACCAGCATATCAACACCCTTAACTTAGCATATTTGCTTGTCCTCAAGCAACACACAAACACAAGGACTATCAACAATATTAATAGTGTATTCATACATGCACATGCGTATCAATTAATGTTTCAACTCAAAAGGATCTAGGAATGACATCTGGGTATCAATAAGCAACTTAGCACACGTGCTTAACAATGAGTTTTTAACAGTGCATTACTAAAACCCTTACCATAAAGAAATCCCTATCACTCTCATGACAAGATCTTATTTGCCAGGGATAAAATAAACATTCATGCTCATAAACAAATTCAAGCAATGCACATACAATCCATAGGCTTGCCTTTATTAGTTTCGCCTTGACTTTGCAAACAACTGGACTAGGATCACAATAGGACTTTTTCGGCTTGTACCATAGGTTTAGGCTAAAGGTGGGATTAGTTTTGGGAGTAGTGACTATGCCCTCTTGGTACCGACTTTGATTTTTTTTCTTCTAACCATCCTTATTTCTCCCCCTTTTGTGTCAAATAGTTTTTCAATCCCTTGAAGGTGTCTTATAGATATATATATAAATTTTACTTATAAGCCACATCTTCCAGATTCTGCATGGTACTTGCCTATCTTTATTCATACCATATTCTTTATATTAATTAACAATAACCATCCTCAACTTAGGAATTTTGCCTAAGGTAAGGTACACAACGTCCAAGGAGGGACCAGGGCCAAAGAAGAGGTTTTAAAAGTTAACACGGAAGCTAAAGGGCTAGCAACAAATAGGTTATCATTCAGGCTCAAACTTTGGGATCAATAGGGTTCTTATTTTCATTTGATCGGTCTTACACGCAGAGTGGGCTAATTTAAACAATGGCCTACGATCCTTTACTAACCCAATGTCTTTAAATAATTGAAACATAGACTAGACAAGTTCTAGATGCATATACAAGGCAAGAATAGAATACAAATACTCACAATCATACATGGCCTGATATCCACTATCAACTTCAAATTGCCAAATTTTATATATAATGCATTAATTTAAGTTTGTTTCATTAATACTCGACAAATGTCATACCAAGATCCTAAAATGTCAACAACAATATCATCAACGCATTTGAATGCTTATAACCATAACTGTTGCAAACTTATTTATACAAGACTGACTTGATACATCACATCACACTTATATACAAAAGATTCTTTGACAATTCTAAACATGCTGGTTCTACTAGATAACACCTAAAAGGGAAAAGAATCACTATAACAAAAACCTCTAAACAATGATACACCTCCATAAAAGTTTATGCGTTGCCCTCAATGCATCAAATATGACAATCAGTGATCGTAGAGTTGGGTTATCATTGATGCTCTAACCATTAGAGTCCGAAACTGATGGTAGGGCAGAGTCCTCTACTGTCTCTACTGCATCAGTCGTGTCTGGTGTGATCGGTATGAGGTCAACAAAGATGTCTTCAATCAAAGGATGTGAGGTATTACAAGAATCCCTCATTAAGATGACCTATAAGATCATCAAGCACAAACTCTACATCAAAAATCAATTATCGTATCACAACAGTTGTATATTGCCATAATTCATTTTCTTCTCTTTACGCTTCTCCTGATATCATCTTGCTTCCTTTTATCCTATCTCTATTGTCCTTTTGTGTGTTGATCTAGGGGATGCTCTAAATAGTTCAGAGAATGACTCTTCCTTTTCCAACTCCTTAATCTTCGGGGTTGGGACTTGCGTAACAGGTCGCCCTTATAACATAGCAACATCCGCTCTAATCTGTGCAAGCTCTGTAACCAAGTAGGCAAATCTGGAATTGAAAGCTCTCGCAAGTGGTCATTCATTCGGGCTCTATTGCATCCATCTGGGTATGCACATTTGCATATGGCTCTAAGGTCGTGGCAATCGCCCTATTAATAAATGGGCCAGGTTTCTCTGCCCGTAGTTTCAATTGCTTCTCATGCTTGTTCGTCTGCTTTTCTAGTCTTGTAAAGTTTGAATGCATGAAAGAATAAGGTGATACATGTATCTAAGATGAAGTAGTGTCAGTAGCCTTACCCTGTGGTGCTGGAGTGTCTGAGGTGGACTGCGTATGGTTGGGCATAACAGTGCTAGTGTCTCGTCTATCTGTAGGTACTGGCACAATCGTAGGACTCTTTTTCGGCCAAAATATCGAGGTCTGAGCTTTGTGTTCTCAACTCAAGTCTGGAGTCATCTTTCATCTTTTCAAGATCAAACTTCTTTGTCGCATTCTTCTCTTCGTCAACTGCAACAAGAATATGCACCTCTGCCACTTTGCATAACCCCGTGATCAAGTAGGGGAAAAGCAAAGATGTGGATGGCCTCGAAACCCATTATGGATCTCATTAGCAATAACACGGCCAAAATCAATATGGAAATTTCACATCAATGCCGCTACCAATACCACCTTGTTTTCAACAAGAGTATTGTCACCCCCAATAGGTAACAATCTGTGACAGACTACTCCATACCGAAACTTAGTAGGAAATGTCAAGAATGACTTCTAAATACATTCTATGGTCTGTGTTAACCATATAGGTTGACCATTTATCATGACCTGTTCAAACCAAGGATGCTAGTGTAGTCTCTCTTGCATATTGTGATCAAATTTCGTTGTCCATCTAGGAGCAATGTATTCTGGGCCAAACAAAAATTGATTTATGGTCGTAGTTTGCATAGAATTCTCACACCATATCTGGATAATAGTCTCGTAGCTCCTTTTACATCCAGTCGAGCTTATATTTAATAAATTGTCGCTCCATATCAAGGTACTCGGGTAGATCTGATGTAATGACTTTGATATCCTCCACTATGCTTCTCTTATTGTTTCCACGAGGATTAACTGTAAGACCCTCATTGTAATGCTTGTGTACTCCCAGAACTCTCCATCTCATGCCATCTCTGAAGCCGGCATTCTTAGTTTTTATTGACCCACCATGAACCAGTTTTGGGGTGTCAATTAGTACGTCATCAGTAAGTGGTGTCGGTGCCTTAGGTGATTCCTCAAATGAGTCAAAGCTGGAGCCGGTATGTAATTTATTCCCCTCTTCAAAATAGGGGAGTCTTCTTGCTCCCATGCTGCATCTCGGATCCTAGGTCGAGGTGGAGCTGGGTTGCCCTACTTAGACGGCTCATCTCGAAGTTGACATGTTGGTCTCCTTTGAGCACCTTCGCAGGTTGTGTTCAATTGTTGAGGCAGCAGTACCTCCGAGGAAATATGTTAGTACATAATGACATAGAATCACAAAGCACAAATTACATATATGTATCATGCTAGCATCATAATAATGTGGTTGACGGAACGTCAAAGATGTGATAGTCCGTTAGAACCTTTCATTAAATATTACTGAAATGGGTCATTTTAAATTGAACAGTTGACGATTAGGGTTGATGTATTGTCATGATTGTGACAGTCCGTCAGTACCTGACACTATGTTTTAGTGTAAATCTATTTATCTCTGCATAACTAACGGTTAAGTTAACATAAAGTCAAACTTGTGACGGGTCGTCACTTGTTCTATCAACTCACGCTTAGTTATAGTATTGTAAAATTTGCTTGTGATGGTGCCTTTGACAAGTCGTCACTAAGGTGACGGCACGTCAAACACATCATCACAAACCATATTTATACTTATTGTTGGTATTTTGCTACATTATTAAAGTTAGAACTACATACAAAAAGTACGCCTTATTTAGCACATTTGTTAGTTATCTCAACTTCACCCTCATAAAACCAAATTCTGCACTAGCGGATACTCAAAATTCTTATTTGCGTCATGATAATAATAATACAACACTGATTATTTCCCTTAAGAATGTCATCACTCAATCTATGTATATATATATATATATATATTGTACAAGTGTTACATCATGTAACAACCCGTAGCTTAGTAGGTTAATTAGGGCTAAGTGAGAAGGCAACAAATCAAGGGAAAGGGGCAAATGCCAAGGGAAAGGGGCCAAGGTTGCCCCATCTTCCCAAGGCACTGCCCATGACCACGTGAGCCTTCACGACTCGTGGTGGCCACCACACTACGTGGTGACACCCATAGTGGTGAGGCAGTGGCCTCCTTGAGGCTGCCCAACTTGACCTCTTCTACACGAGACACTTCACGGCTCGTGAAGGCCTTGACGGGCTGTGGGAGGGGTCATGACGTTGGCTTAGTTTTTAGGGGTTAAGGGGAAGGTTTCCTAGATACTGGATCATGACCACGAGAGACACCATGGCTCGTGGTAGGCACCACGACCCGCAGAGCCTCACGTGAAGGGCATTTTACTAGACCTAGAGTTTAGGGTCCACTTCAGATGTTCATATCTCTTAGCTCAAAACGAATTAGGTGGACCATGACTTATAAAATTAAAGGTCTCTGAGTCCTCTTTCCAATGCCACTGAGTTTGCCTAATTCCCATCTTGGAGTAAAAAGTTTTCCCCGAAATAGTGAAACACTGTCAGGAGGAAATTCTTCACGACCCGTTTGACGGGCCGTGGTGATGATGATGACCCGTGAAGGCCTCCTTCATGCAATTTCGGCAGTTTCCAGTAAGGGGAGTTCTTGGGTCTTTTCCCAATTATTTTTACTCAAAGCTATGTCATTTTTCCCAAGCCCAGCACCCCTATATAAGTCATTTTTACCCCAAAATTCACCCAATTAAGTCATTTATTCCAACACCCAAATAATTCCCAAAGTTCATCCTCTCTAAAAAATCTTTCTCTAGAAAACTCAAAGAAGAAGAAGACGAAGAAGAGGGTCAATCTAGGTCAAGTCAAGACTCCATTGTTTCAAGCTTGCTAGGCTTTATAATCAAGGTATGATGGCTTATTCATTCATGGATTTCTTTCATCCATGGATTTCTTTCATCCATGAAGCTCCCATGTTTCGCCCAATTGTGAAGATGAACCCCCAATTTTAGTTAGGGTTTCTTCCTACATTGTGGGTATTGTTGTATGTTGATCCAATTGAGTAGATAATGGTTGTTTATGATTGTATTAGTACTATATCATGTTTTTAAGATTAAATTACATGTTTACATGCCTAATCCATGTCTACCGAGATGAAATTGTAAGTGGGTTTTATGCCATGAAAGGGGAAATTAAAGATTTAGAAGTAGAATTAATGAACTATATTGTAGACCTCTTGATAGTTAAGCATATAGACATGAATTGAATGTGATTAATGTATGTATGATGAACCATGGTTAGTAGAGATAGAGATTGGGGGTAAAATGATGAAGTATAACTAGATTGCTTAAGATTGAAGCACATAGATGTGAATTGAATGAAATCAAGTATATGTACATGAATTATGACTTGTAAGCTATGATGATTAGAATTGTCTTCAGACTAAGGCATGTATGGTAGGTCTTTATCCATGGATATAATTCATCCATGGAGTCCCTTCAAAATCCCAATTTCAAAGATAGGAATCCCTAGAAGTTACGGTTTGATTCCAAAGTCATGGGTTCCTTTCAAAAACTATTCTAATGATTGAATTACTTTATATCACGATTGAATTGATGATTTATTATGGTTTTTATGTTGAAATCCCCAAGAACTCATGAAATCCCTATATTTCCCAATTATGATATTGTAATGTGGGCTTGTGGATGAAAGAAGGCTATTATGAGATTATGCTTGTAGTAGTTGGGTTATTTGAATTATGTTATTATCCTTGTCTAATGTAGTGAATTCTAGCTGTGTTGATTCAATATGAGCTTTGATCCTTGAAAGACAAATTATGATATTATGCATGAATTATGAAGTTTAGTATATGCTTTAAGAACACTTTGAGAGTAAAGTGATTATGATTATGATCTTGAAAGGATATTCTCATTTACACACCTATGTATGAATATGATATGATGTGAAAGGTTTTCTCACTATATTATGATTCTAAGGTTGAAAGGCTTTCTCACCTATTGAATCTATATGAAGACATGGACGGTGAAAGGTTATTCTCACGCATGATATAATGAGCTATCTTATGAAATATGTTAGATTCAGTGTCAAGACATTCTTCCATGAAACTTAAGTCAAGACTTAACATGAACTCCGTGGGAATTAATGCTTAGCACCGAGTGGATATTGAATATGAGATGAAAGCTCTCTCGCTAGTAGAGGCTGGGTTTCTAGAAGAGGTATCATGAGATGTAAGCTCTCCCGTTAGTAGAGGCTGGGTTTCTACTTGCAATCTCCTTATCCCATAAACTTAGTGCCTCTATAGGTTACTTAGCTATTGGATCCACCTAAGCTATGAGTATGGTTCTACCTTAGGCAAGTAGGACAACCCCTTTTTGGTGTGGGGTACACCAGATTCCATGGTAAGCTCACATGGTCTATGTCGGTTAAGGCTTATTCCCACAATAAGAATATGAATTATGAACTATGGTTACTTAAGAAGCTTTATTTAGCATGGGTGGGATTATGTGGTCTTATTCATGCATTGCACAAGTATGCTTTGAGGGTAATTTTGGTATGTCCCTCTTATGTTATGATGATCTATGTAATGAATATGCTTATGACTATGTTGTTAAGTATTGTCAGTATGTTTTGATATGAGAACTACTTGTATGATGTATGCTTAACTTGGATCGTTCCTATAAGTTTCTTTCCTTAATATGATTGACTAAAGGTGAATGTTCCCTTGTCTATGAGAACTAAGCTAAGGATGAGATCAAAATATGATAAATATAAATGAGGGCTTAAAGGGACTTGCTTAGCATGGGTGGGATTATGGGGTCTTATCCATGCATTGCACAAGCTTGCCTTGAGGTGACTTATGAAGTGTTTCTCTTATGTTATGTTAAACTAGATACATTGATTATGCCTATGACTATGTTATTATTTCTTATGCTTATAACCTGTGTCTTATGATGATGTCTCTTACGCTTATGACTTATGTTATTGTCTCTTATGATTTTGGTATATGGCTTATGTTGACTAATGTCTCTATTATGCTTATGTTGATGATTTATGCTAGCCATTATATTTAGTACATTATTGTATTAACACATACTTTTTCCTACATTCTTATCAAATGTAGGGTCGGTGATATTGACTTCCATTCTCGTGGCTAGGTTCATAGTAGATCAAGAAGAGAAGTTTTGGTGAGTCCTCATAGCATCAAGGACTTGATCACCCTTTCCTTTTTATATCTTTATTTCATGTTAGAAATTTTTTATGGGCTGTGTCCCCAACTCTTTTCAAGTATTAAATGGTTTGATACAAGTGTAATATACTTTCGCTTCATTTTATGAAACCTTGATTGTATTGAAAAATGTTTTAAATTATTGTACTTTTCTATTATCTTATGTTGTGATATGCTAAGTGGCATACATATAGCCCTTTCGGGGTTCTATGTGCCATGTTACATCTAGGGGGTATCCCTGGGTCGTGACAAACTTGATAATCAGAGCACACAATTTAGAATGGTTCTAGGATGTCTCAAACCACATCTAGTAGAGTCTTGTTCATAAATGTGAAGCGCGCCATATTTATGAATAAGAGGCTATTGGATGTTTAGGAAGCTTCACTTTTTCATTCTCGAAGTCATGCCATAGAGTTTAACTCTATTAGGTATTTCTCCTAATCCGTGCCCGATGGTTTTCGGGATATGACCACTACAAGGGCTAATGTTAGAAGGAATGAGAAAGACAATGTGGATCAATAAGTTCCTCCTCAAGATCCAATTGACCATTTGGAAGAGAAAGTAACAAATGAAAAGTTTAGGTTTGGTTTTGAAATGTTGGCTCAGGCTGGGATAGAAACTTTGGAATTTTATGGGTCAAAAATAGAGGAAGATCCTCAAGAGTTTATAGATGAGGTCTCTAAAGTGTTGGACTTTGTGGGAGTGACTCCGGTAGAGAAGGCGTAGTTGGCTTCTTACCAATTGTATAGGTATGCTGCATCTTTGGTGGCTGACTCTAAGTTGAGGATGAGTAAGTTTATGTCGGGAGTGTTCGATTTAGTAGTGAAAGAATGTCGTACCGCTATGCTCATTGGTGACATGGATATTGCTCATCTTATGATCCTTGCACAATAAATTGAGGGGGAGAAACTAAAAGGGGGGAGCTAGAGAGAAAAAGAGGTCTAGAAATGATGATGGTGATTCCTCTCTTGAAGGGTTCGTTGGACATGTTCATTCTAGATTTCAACAAAAGGTTCTTCGGACAAGGTCCTTCTAGGATTTCCCCAAGATTTAACCAAGAGAGGGTGTGTAACCCTAAGTCTCAAAGAGGGAGTAATAGAAAATCTTTGTTGCCTAAGCCTACTTGTACTCGGTGTGGAAGGAAGCACTATGGTAGATGCCTAGCTGTCATGGAGGGTTGTTATGGTTGTGGTAGGAGTGGGCAGAAAATGAGAGATTTCCTGGTACTTATGGCTAGAGGAAGAGAGAGTAAGAAAGTTGCTCCTAGTGATTTGGGTATGGGTGCCCCAAATAAAATTAGGTTCTATGCTCTCCAAGCTAGAGCTAAGCAAGAGTGTCCTCCGAATGTTGCTCCCGGTATGTGTTTTATGCTTATTTAGATTCCGGTGTTTCTTGTCTTTTGTGACTTGATAGACTTGGCATGATAGACTTTGATGTTGTCTTTGGTTAAAATGTGTTGCATTATGGTTAAGTGTATTTGAT
The DNA here is from genome assembly GCF_900185275.1 of Solanum verrucosum. Classification (NCBI taxonomy): domain Eukaryota; kingdom Viridiplantae; phylum Streptophyta; class Magnoliopsida; order Solanales; family Solanaceae; genus Solanum; species Solanum verrucosum. The sequence continues at coordinate 874,240 of NW_026020341.1, read as the reverse complement.
GGTAGAACTCGACTTAGTCATAATGAGTTTTGGGGTATGTGGATAGATTTGATAAATAGGGTGTTTAAGTAATGCTTAGATGTGTTGAGTGAGTAGACTCCTTTAAAAAGGGTAGAAGTGTAATTCACCATGGTTTAGAATAATCTTGTGTGATGGATGTGAAAGCTTAGTGATGACTTGCTCCGACCCTAGAATTGAAAGAAATGATGCTTAGAAGAGTCCGTATAGGCTTACTCCCCAAGGGGGAAATTATGTGCTTAGATAGCAAGGTCGTTAGGTGTTCTAGATGTTCATGATTTGGGTTGGTTTGAAATTCTCACCTTGAGAGGTGTAGTGAGTTTGGGAAGTTTAGTCCCGGTTTTGTAGGCTCATAAGAGATCTTGAGTGGAGTTGGTAAGGTTGCTTGTGAACTAGAGTTGCTTAATGAGTGGCACCGGTGTACCGGGTTTTCCATGTCTCTTCGATATAGGTGGGTGTTGGAGATCCGACATTCATAGATCCCTTAGAAGAGTTGAGAGCTAATGAGAATCACCCTAATTTAGAAGTACCGATTGGGATCTTAGACCGACAAGTTAAGAAATAGAAGAACAAGGAAGTTGCTTCCATGAAAGAGTTAAAGAGTGACCTTTTTGTGAAGGTTTTAGTTGAGGGTTCTACTTGGGTGGCCTAGGGCCAATAAGATGTCATGTTATCCTCATTTCTTTCCTTCTACTCCTACTCTAGCTTGAAACAAATAGTTCCTCTTGAGTTTTCTTGTTTTGGGAGTCATGTGTGTTATATGTGTTTTTTTCCCATGATTTCCTTATATTATGCAGATTCTTGAGAAATTCATGTATAGTAAGAAAATGATTAATTTTACTTATGTTATGTGTATTGAGTAAGAGTTACCTATATGTTTCATGAGATGAATTGTTGAACATGTTTTAATTGTGCTTTCTGAGGGTAAAATTGCATAAAGGCTCCATAAGATTTTGTTGAGCATGCTTTTAGCTTGGAGAAGGTAATTCCTCGTGAGAACATGAGAAATGTTGAAATTTCATGCATAATGGGTTGTTAGATGTAGTTCCTACTTCCTTGTGATGCATTGATATGTTTGAGATGAAGTTGATGTTTCCTCGTTTTGTGCATTGTTATGATGTTGCATGCATGATGGGCTGCTAGTCTTGAGTCTTTACTTTCGTAAGGTGTCTAAATCGTCATTTGAGGACGAATATCCCTAAGGGGTAGATATTGTAACACCCCGTAGCTTAGTAGGTTAATTAGGGCTAAGTGAGAAGGCAACAAGTCAAGGGCAAAGGGCAAGAGCCAAGGGAAAGGGGCCAAGGGTCCCTCATCTTCCAAAGCACGACCTTGACCACGTGAGCCTTCACGGCTCATGGTGGCCACCATGCCCCGTGGTGCCACCCCTGGTGGTGAGGCAGTAGCCACCTTGAGGCTGCCCAACTTCATCTCCTCCACACGAGCCACTTCACGGATCGTGAAGGTCTTGATAGGCCGTTGGAGGGGTCGTGAGGTTGGCTTAGTTTTTTGGGGTTAAGGGGAAAGTTTCCTAGCTACTGGATCATGACCACAAGAGACACCACAACTCGTGGTAGGAACCACAGTTCGTGGAGCCTCACGTGAAGGGTTTTTACGAGACCTAGAGTTTAGGGTCAAATTCAAATGATCATATCTCTTAGCTCAAAATGAATTACGTGGGTCATGACCTATAAAATTTTAACATCATTCACCGTAGCTAAAGTGATCTAAAAAGCTACCACAATGGCTAACTGACGTGCCTAACGATAACTTTAGGGAAAAATCAGTCTTGCCGGAATGGCCAAAGGAGGCTACTCAGGCCGCCAAATTTGGGCCAAAAGCTACGCAAGGAAGAGGACAGTAAAACCCAACAAGAATCCCAACAAAATGCATCCCACAGTTCTTCGAATTTGCATTTGAATGAAGTGATGAATGGTGCAATTTCGCAAATAGAGCTGGACGGGTTACTCAAAAGTATTTCTCTAGATTACAATGGAGGAATTTGAGTAAATGTGGAAATCAATCCTGAATATACTAGAAATAATCCTACTCCATTTCAATTTTCAAAGAATTCCACTATACCAATTGGTGAATCTCACATCGCGACTTCTTCACGAATTGCCAGAACGGCGCCTTCAAAATTGAGATAGCTCTGAGAAATTTTGAGTAGATGAGACTTCTGGGGAATCTTCCCACACCTTGGCGAGCATATCACAACAATCTCAAGTAGTTTGGATACTGGAGTCGCCGGCGAAAAAATACAGGCCAAGGTCGCTGGAGCTCAGGCAAGGAAAGAACAATCCCAGGATGGAGCTTTTTCTAACTTCTTATTTGGGATGCGAGGAAATCAGTTTGTATCAACTCCAACGCCTATCCACCATGACCGAAGGCAGGAACCTGAAAATGAGCAAAGTAAGGACATCCTAATCATACATATCATACCTTGACCTCATCCATAGCAAACACTAATAGATAAGGAAACATTTATGTTCATTAACTTGTAATAAGGAAAGCCACTCATAGCAACAATCCATATCATACATGGATAAATTCATATAGCTTCATAGCATAAGAGAACCACACCTTAACCCCTTTCAAAGCCTACTTGTGCAATGCATGAATGAAATCCCATACCCCCACTCATACTAAGTAGAGCTCTTTAAGAAGTCATAAGTATAGGTCATGTTCATATTCTTGTATAATTTATATTCTTGTCATATAGGGAAATAGCCTTAATCGACATAGACCATGTGAGCTACATGGAATCTGGTGTGCTGCCCCACACTGAAAAGAGGTATCCTACTTGCCTAAGGTAGAACTAGTTTGTTAGCTTAGGTGGATCCACTAGCTAAAGACCTACGTGGACACATAGTTACATGATAGTGAGAATGCTTCTAGAAACCTGTACTAACTGAGGTAAAATGTTTCCATCTCATGAGATAACTATTTTTGGGAACCTGGACTAACTGGCGTAAAAGGAATCCATTTGGAAAGCCGGACTAACTGACGTAAAAGCTTTCATCTCATATTCATATCCACTCGGTGCTAAGCATAATTCCCTTTAAGTTCATGTGAAGTCTTAACTTAGGTTTGTGTTTATGGAAGAATTACCTAGCACTCAAACCAACATGGTATCATGATAGCTCATAGATTCAATAGGTGAGAATTGCCTTTCAACCTTAGATTCATTAATATGTGAGTAAACCTTTCACATTATGTTCATGAGAATAGCCTTTCAATAAACAAAACAAGATTATCAGTCATAGACATTTCATGCATAGTCATGTGTAAGGGTATAGGCAGAATGATCTTTCAGCAATACCACAATTAGACCATAGTCATAGAATCTTCACTCCCTAAGTGAATGATAAGCTCATGCACAATTCTCATAAACATGTACAATTCTAATAATTTTCCTTTCAAGGACCATGAATCACATTCAACCCAGACATCTAGAATTTCTACATTAGATATGGACAATATTATGATTCAATTAAGTCAATCAATATAAGCATAATCTATTCACATGCTTCTACAATCAATCAACCTATATTATAAGATTCACAATTTAGTAGTATGGGGAATTCATGGGTTCTTGGGGAGATTTCATCATAAATCAATAATAAATCATAAATTCAATCATAATCCTTCATAAATCAGCCATTGAAAATGTTTTAGAAAGGAACCCATGACTTAGAGTGAAACCCTAACTTTTTGGAGAAATTGTAAGCTTTGAAATCTAGTTTTGAAGGGACTTTATGGGTGAAGGCTACCCATAGATGAAAAGCTACCATACCTTAGGATGATTCTTCAAAGAATTTAAGGAAGAAGCATTGATTCGTTAAAACCCTAGCTCAAATTCTACTCTTCTTCTTCTTTGAGTTTTAGAGAGAGAAATATTGTGAGGAAGATGAACTTTTGATTTTGATTTGGGTGTTTGAGAAGAATGACTTAGTCTTGGTGTATTTAGACATAAAATAACTTATATAGTTGTATAAATATAATACAAAATGACCCCACTTTGATAGAACTTAAAAAGTGAAGTCCCAAAAATGCCCCTCATTTAAGTGGGCTGCTAGGGACCACGATGGGCTCCACGAGCTGTGGTCCTATCCGTGGTCTTGAGGCAGTAGCTAAGAACTTGGGGCATAAAGCTCACAAGCCCAAGGCATTACCACGAGGGGCTCCACAAGCCGTGGTCAAGACCACTGGCCTGGTCCCTCTCGTGGTCCTTGAGGTAGTGGCTATACCACTTGGGACCCTTAAGATCACATGCCTAAGGCAACTTCACGAAGGGATCCATGAGCCGTAGAGCTAACCACGAGCCGTGGTCCCTTTCGTGGCCTTGAGGCTGTGGCTGAGCCACTTTCCCTTCAAATTCTTTTTCCCTAAGTCAAGTTCAAGACCACTCCCACGAGCCGTCAAAGGTTTCACGAGCTGTGAAGTGGCTCGTGTGGAGGGTCGATTTTTGAGACACCTGAAGGGGGCTACTGCCTCCACCTCCACGAGTGGCACCATGACTCGAGGTGTGCACTACATGTCGTGAAGACCCTCATGGTCTTGGTGGGAAGTGTCTTGGTCTAGGTTGGCAGCCTTGGCTCCTTGCCTTGATCCTCACCCATTTTCCTTGGCTTTTAACCCTTGCTCTTGACGTTAACCCTCAAGTTTAGCTCTAGTTTAGCCCATTAGTTTTTGGAGTGTTACATTATCTCCCTCTTGGGAACATTCGTCCTCGAATGACGATCTAGACACCATACGGAAATTAAGACTTAAGACTAGCAACCCATCATGCATGCAATATCATAATAATGCACAATTCTAAGGAGGAAACATCAACTCCATTTCAAGACATAATCAATGCAACACAAGGAAGTTGGAGCTACATCCACAACCCATTATGCACAAACTCATCATTTCACATAATCATATGAGGAACTACCTTCTCCAACTAAAAGCAATCTCAACACAACATTATGGAGCCAATATGCCATTTCATCAAAAGCATATCAAAGCATGTTCATCAAATCATCTCATGAAGTCAAATATGCAATCATCATATTAAAATGCACAACAACATGAGGAACATATAATTTTTGAAAAATCATTTTATACTAAACATGAATTTTCTCAAGAACATGCATATCATAAGGAGTCCATGAAGAACACATACTACACATGACTCCCAAATTACCAAACTCAAGAGGAGCTACTTACCTGAACCTTAGATACGAGTAGAAGGAGAAAGATGAGGATAGATGGACTTCATATCGGCCTCGGCCTCCCAAGTAGCACCCTCAACTAAATGGTTCCTCCATAAAACCTTTACGGAAGCTATTTCCTTGTTTCTCAACCTTTTGACTTGCCGGTCTAAGATTTCCATCGGAACCTCTTCATATGAAAGACTCTCATCAACCCCCAACCCTTATAAGGGGATGATGGATATCAGATCACTAATACACTTCTTAAGCATAGAAACATAAAATACCGGGTGAACCAGAGCCAACTTATTTGGCAAGTCTAACTCATAGGCAACTTTCCCAACACGCTTCAATGAGTCGAACTTTCTCAATGGCCTCAAGAAATAGTTTGAGATCGATTAGAGAAATTTCACCTACTTTAAACCAACCAACCGGAGACCTACATCTCCTACCATACAAGGCTTCAAAAGGAGCCAAGGCGATACTTCAGTGGTAACTATTATTGTAGGCAAACTCTATCAATGGTAGATGGTCATCCCGATTACCTTTGAAGTGTATTGTAGATGCCCTCAACATATCCTCTAAGGTTTGGATGGTGCGCTCTGCTTGACCATCCATTTGATGGTGAAAAGCCGTGTTAAGCTTAACCTTAGTACCAAGCCCTTTACGGAGAGGATAGGATGTACACAGATCTTATGTCTACCTTTGTGGGGGTAATAATGTTGTATTTGAAGGACTATGAAAACACTCTTAGTGAAATTCTTGACTTTGACATTAAATTACCTTGCCATTAAATTTCGTACGCTCTTAACGAAATTCCTGACTTTGTCACTAGTTTATAGGAACCAAGTCTTAAAGTATCAAAAGTGGGCTAAACTGTAATGACCCGAGAGCACCCCCTAGCCGTTATCGGCGTATTCGACCTCTCGGAGGTCTTATACAAGCCCTTAGCATTCGTCATTGCATTTATCATAGAAAAATAGTGGAAGATTTAAAACTTTTTCATAATATAACACAAGACTTAAAAAGTCACCTCATTTAAACCTTTAATAAGAAATTGGAGTACTACGTCTCAAGGTAGCCATCTTAAAACATGACTACAACACTAGAGGGACACAACCCTTACAATACAAAATAAACTACTATCTAGTACATTGAACTTAAGGAAACTCTTTAACATAAAGGTCCTTGAATCTTTAAGGACACACCCGAACTTGGGAATAGTAAGCCAAGCTCATCACTTCTAGGAAAGGCCCTTTAGCCACCACCACTACCACTTGGTGTAAAAAGATGAAGAATAGTGTTAGTACAAGAATGCACTAAGTATGATAACCATGCAAAAACATGCTTTTAAAAGGACATTTAGTTGGAAACCATTCATTATGCCTTTTTAGAGAAACTTCAAGAACATTTAGTACAATAGGCACAATATAAACCACATACATAATCATACACATAGAAACCATTCATAATAGCACGTAGAGCCACTTATAACATTTTAGGCACATTCAATGCATACAATACATTACCTTTCCCTTTATCTTAACTCCTTTCCTCAAGCAACCGTTAGGGAATAGTTGGTGCAATGTATCACGTTAAGGTTACCAAGGGTGAACTTACATATGGCCTTCATCAATCCAACCATATATATTCATAGAGTCATAAGCACACCATAAGACATAGTCTTCACATAGGATCCATCACCTAAGACAACCCCTAAGTCACACTAGTGCAATATGCAAGTAGTATCCCATAATACTACTCACACCAAGTGTTCCTAAGAAGACACCATAGACTAGGCACATCATATTCAACAAGTCACAACATCTTCATTTAACATTAGACATAATACCAACATACTTCATGACATCATATAAGGACTCATTCCTTTACTACATCATTAGTCATAACCCATTTAGTTCATATCATATGTAAACCACCCTCACATCCCCTTCACAAGCTCACTTGTGCAATGTACACATGGAGTCCCACACCCCCACATATACTAAGCAAACCCATTAAGAAGTCATAAGTGTAATTAACATGCATAATCATACTTCATGTCTTGACATAAGTAAAGTCAACTTTAACATGCTTCCATATTAACATACATAGACCATAATCTTCATTACATAAAGAGCCTAATCATAACCTTTGTTAGAGTCCAGTTGTGCAATGCATAAGTAGGGTCCATGGTCCTACCTACACTAAGTAACTCTTCAATAAATCAAGACTAGAGTTCATATTCTTATCTTAGTTCATTTCTTAACTTTCGGGAGACATTGCCATAACCAACATAGACCATGTGAGCTACATGGAATCCGGTGTTCTACTCCCACACCGAAAAGAGAGGGTACTACTTGCCAATGTAGGACCTACATACATAATAGCTATCTAGTGGATCCACTAAGCTAAGACCTATGGGGCACGTAGTAATGAAACAAGACTATTGCTACTAGAAACCTTGACTTACTAGGTGTGGAGGTTTCCATCTCATGAGACAACATCTATGTTGGGAACCCCAACTTGCTAAATGTGAAGGTTCTCTTGTGGGAAGTCGAACTTGCTAAACGTGAAGCCCCCACTCTCATTTTTCATTTCACTCGGTGCTAAGCTCCAACTCCCTTTTTAAACATCTTTAAGCCTTTATTTAACATTACTTCATAAAATAGGCTTTAGGGACTTAACCCCTCATATCATATAGCTCAAAGGTTTCTAAGATGAGAATGACCTTTCACATAGTCATACCATATTCTTAACATAGTCTAGTTTATAGTAGAATTGAGGAAACCTTTCACGAGACTCACTTTCACTAGATTATCATAAACCTTATTCATTCTTTCATGTGTGTACATATGTGAGAAAGCCTTTCACATAAACACCTTTATACAACACATATTCATACCTTGTTAATCATACACTTTACATGCATAATAAGATGTAAGGGTGCATATAAGAGTTAACCTTTCAATAGACACCATAACACATCATATTCATAGCTATACATGTAGAGTGTGTGTGCATATTGGTCCTTATAGTGCAATAATACCAACAAAATTGATATTGAGTGCACTTCCCTTCAAGGGATCACAACACATCACAATGTCCCCAAATCATGAGCAATTCACATATAAAGCCTTTAGGGATTCTAGACCACACACCCACACTTCATCATAGGAGACAAGGACACATTCAACATTGAATAGGTACTCCTAACATGTATATGATCAAACATTCATATAGGGGTCATATAGGTAGGGGTCATTCCACAATAGTACTTAACAAAATCAATCATATAGACCACACCTTATCCCTAACATTATCATTCAAATTATACTCCTCATCATCAACACACTTTAAACATCATGCTAGCATTGAGGATTTCAACATAACCTTCATAGCATAATTTCATAAACATATGCATCATAATCATCAATTCACATCGCATCTATTGCCTTCATGGCCATGATCTTCAACATGCATAGATAGACAAGAAGTAAACACCGCCACCATAAGTGGACCAAACCACACAACATCAATTTTCATACTATAGACTAGAAGTTAGGTCAACTTACCAATTCTCCAAGCCATGATCACCATGGATCAATCCTTAACAATTCATAATCAATTGACATAGATAGCAATAGGAATCAACAATGTAATTTAATAACATATATATAATCTAAGTACAATTCTATAAACAAAGGGATCAACCTATAACTTTGCACATAAGGCCATAATTCTCAACTCATCAATATACCAACAATTGAACATGAATAAGTATAGATAATCATAGGAAACATCAATACAATCTAATCTAAACATCATTTTACCAATCGAGATCATATTCTCAAAGACCCACATCATAGGTCAATTTTCAAGAATTTGGGGATCATGGGTTCTTCTAGAATTCCTTTGAAAATTGTCTTAAAAACATTAATTCCACATTAATTCATCAATATCATAATTTAGAAAATTGTTTGACAAGGGACCCATGTTTAGATTGAAAATTGGGAATTTTGGTCTTTGAATCACTTTTGAAAATCTTTGATAGAACTCCTTGAATGAGAGGTTATTCAAGAATCAACAATTACCATACCTTAATTATTGAAGACTCGTTAAATTGAAAAAGAAATCAGTTGAAAATCCATCTTCTAGCTTGAGCTTTATCAAGGTCTTCAATGGAGTTTTTGAGAGAATCCATTTTGAGAGGGAAGGGTCAATTTGAAGAAGAATGGGGTCTAATTCTAGATTTTGGGGTATTAACCATCTTAAAATATCCTAAAATAGGTAGAATAACCGTTTATAATAATTCCCCAAAGTACCCAAAGTACTCCTCACTTACGTGGACATTTTAAACAAGTCAAACTTGAGTTTTATTTTTGCAGATTTCGTCGAAAAACTAGTTCGCGACGCGGAGGTGTTCCCACAAGTTTCTGTAAATTAAATTTCGAGAAAGTAGAGTCCGCGACATGTCCACGACGCGAACCAAACTTTTGGCCCTTGGTACAGCTAGTCCGCGACGTGGACATGCTCCCTCCATGAGCAACTTGAAGCTGCCTTGGCAGCTTGTTTGGCCAAGGGTTGGGGTCCTCCTCGGGGACCCTTAGGGTGGTACCGGGGAGTCGTACCCGAACGTTTTGACCCTAAAAATACTTATTAAGACACTAGGGTCACCTCCACTGATTTTAGACTCCAAACAACACATAAAAACATGAACAACATACTGGAACACTGGTACGTAAAAGACTAGTTTCCGAATGTCTTGGTCGTCCCTTGACGTTTGACTTCCAAACTCTTTAAAACTTACTAAAAAGGATGTTCTTCGTTATTTTAACAAGTTAATAATGCATAAAACCCATGTGATGCTCTACTTTATCCTACTTTATTTTGAGGGTCGTTACGATCTCCCACTTAGGAACATTAGTCCTCGAATGACACTTAAAACACTTTCGAGGACTCAATGACCCAACTAGCAACTCACAATACACAACATACAACATCAACATAAGAGCACACATTAAGGAGGAACATCAACTCCACATAAAAGGCTCAAAACAACTTTTTGCAATTCAAGAAAGTAGCAACACATCTACCAACTCCTAATGCATCAACTTTATTATTTCCCATTTCATTGGAGGAACTTCCTTCTCCAAATCATCATTCTCATTTCAAACACCAAAGATACACAACATGCAACTATCTCATTAAAGCACATTATGCAACTTTATCATAATAAATTATTTCAGCATGCTCTTCAAATAAACTCATGCAACACAAGCAAGTAGAAACTTTATTCACCGACTCATAATGCATCAACCACATAGGCCTTTCTCATGTTCATAGGAGGAACTACCTTCTCCTAATCATGACATGATATTTACCCATTTTATATCATCATAGGGTCCAATATGCAATGACTTTCAAATGCACACATAGACATGATCAACATTTCCACTCATGAGGCAATTAAGCAATTCATACTAGTTGCACCCTAACATGAGGATTATATATCATCTACTAGTCTTATCATTTAATCATCATAATATCAAGATCATGCATGGCATTACCATGTTTAGTTATGTTCAAGGAGGGACTACCTCCTCCTAGTCACAACATACACACATGGCATCACAAACTCATAAGCAAGCATTACACAAAGGTCAATTCATTTAAGGAGAAATTCTCAACTCCTAACCTAAGCATGCTCATACTCTCTTCCTCATGAAGTCAAGAGTGCATTCACTATATAAAGATGCATATTGACATGAGAAACATGAATTTTATTACTGAAATTCCATTTTTATGTAATAAGAATCCTTCAAAACATGCATAACATAGTGTCTTCTAGGACATGCATAACATACGGAGATCATGCAACTCATAGTCATATGCAAGACTCCAAAACATGAACAAGCTACTGGGAACTCTTTGGTCTCAAGCTTGAATAAGAATAGAAGGAAAATATAAGGATATCAACAAGATTACTACTCACTCATCATCCCCACTTAGGGTAAACCCATCTAAGAGCACATTAAAGTAACTAAGAGAACTATCACTTACCAATTAAGCACAATGTCCCCCTGCTTGGGATCAAGTTATGCAACCTCCTTTAATCATTACCTTTGGTGTAACTTTCCGCTCAACCATGCCTAGGTATTATATAAACACCCTCTTTGAATGACCATACTTAAGATCAACCTTACAAGACAACTATCCTCTTTAGAGTTGGTCAACATCTATTCTCTTATCCTTCCTATGAACTAAGGGGTACATGCAACTCTCTAAGTTAACCTTAGAGCAAAATACTATCCCAACTCATGGAACAAAGCCCTTTTTTCTACTCTTAGGGCAAGCCTACACAATAACTTTGATTCACACAAGGACAACCATGAAGCATCACTCATAAGAGAAAAGCAACTTTCAACTCACACTAGTTACCACATTCCTTCAAAACTCCTCAAATCTACACCATGACTTTCTACTATCATTACCCATCACCATAAAGCTACTCATCATCCTAAAAAGGATTTCATTCTTACCATAACGACTCTTATCATATGAGAACTATACCACCATACAGCATTTTCAATGTAATGCTCCCAACCTTATAGGTCACACATAGCCATGATTGGCATCACAATACGATTTCCAAATCTACCTTCATATATACTCATATAGTCACCACATAATAATAAGCATTAAAACTCACCTTTTCTTCCCTTGATCCTTGCAACATTACCCCTTCCAAGTAATCACATCTAGAAGACCACCAGACAAGGGAAAATAAGAGAGAGAGAGAGAGAGATCATATGGTGTTAAGCTCTACGACACGACACAAGAGTAATGAAGAAAGTGAAACTTCTATCGTCCTATAGCCTCTCGCTCATAGATGTGTCGCGACTCACACCGATGAACAAGACTCTACTAGACGTGGCTCATGAGACGTTGAATCCTAAGACCATTTACATAACATTATGCTCAGATACCAAGTTTGTAACGACCCGAGAGCACCCCCTAGTCGTTATCGGTGTATTCGACCTCTCGGAGATCTTATACAAGCCCTTAGAATTCGTCATAGCATTTATCATAGAAAATTAGCAGAAAATTTAAAACATTTTCATAATATAACACAAGACTTAAAAAGTCACCTCATTTAAAACTTTAATAAAAATCGGAGTACTACGTCTCAAGGTAGCTATGTTAAAACACGACTACAACACAAGAGGGACACAACCTTTACAATACAAAATAAACTACTATCTAGTACATTGAACTTAAGGAAACTCTTTAACATAAAGGTCCTTGAATCTTTAAGGACACACCCGGACTTGGGAATAGTAAGACAAGCTCATCACTTCTAGGAAAGGCCCTTTAGCCGCCACCACCTACTTGGTGTAAAAAGATGAAGAAGAATGGTGTTAGTACAAGAATGCACTAAGTATGATAACCATGCAAAAACATACTTTTAAAAGGACATTTAGTTGGAAACCACGCATCATGCCTTTTTAGAGAAACTTCAAGAACATTTAGTACAATAGGCACAATATAAACCACATACATAATCATACACACAAAAACCATCATAATAGCACATAGAGCCACTTATAACATTTTAGGCACATTCAATGCATACAATACATTACCTTCCCCTTTATCTTAACTCCTTCCCTCAAGCAACCCTTAGGGAATAGTTGGTGCAATGTATCACCTTAAGGTTACCAAGGGTGAACTTACATATAGCCTTCATCAATCCAACCAAATATATTCATAGAGTCATAAGCACACCATAAGACATAGTATTCACATAGGAACCATCACCTAAGACAACTCCTAAGTCACACTAGTGCAATGTGCAAGTAGCATCCCATAATACTACTCACACCAAGTGTTCCTAAGAAGCCACCATAGACTAGGCACATCATATTCAACAAGTCACAACATCTTCATTTAACATTAGACATAATACCAACATACTTCATAACATCATCTAAGGACTCATTCCTTTACTACATCATTAGTCATAACCCATTTAGTTCATATCCTAGGTAAACCACCCTCACAATCCTTTCACATGATCACTTGTGCAATGTACACATGGAGTCCCATACCCCACATATACTAAGCAAGCCCATTAAGAAGTCATAAGTGTAATTAACATGCATAATCATACTTCATGTCTTGACATAAGTAAAGTCAACCTTAACATGCTTCCATATTAACATACATAGACCATAGTCTTCATTACATAAAGAGCATAATCATAACCTCTCTTAGAGTCCGCTTGTGCAATGCATAAGTAGGGTCCATAGTCCTACCTACACTAAGTAACTCTTCAATAAATCATGACTAGAGTTCATATTCTTATCTTAGTTCATTTCTTAACTTTCGGGAGACATTGCCATAACCGACATAGACCATGTGAGCTACATGGAATCCGGTGTTCTACTCCCACACCGAAAAGAGAGGGTACTACTTGCCAAGGTAGGACCTACATACATAATAGCTATCTAGTGGATCCACTAAGCTAAGACCTATGGGGGCACGCAGTTATGGAACGATGATATTTCTACTAGAAACCTTGACTTACTAGGCGTGGAGGTTTCCATCTCATTAGACAACATCTATGTTGGGAACCCTGACTTGCTAAACGTAAAGGTTCTCTTGTGGGAAGTCGAACTTGCTAAACGTGAAGCCCCACTCTCATTTTTCATTTCACTCGGTGCTAAGCTCCAACTCCCTTTTTAAACATCTTTAAGCCTTTATTTAACATTAGTTCATAAAATAGGCTTTAGGGACTTAACCCCTCATATCATATAGCTCAAAGGTTTCTAAAATGAGAATGACCTTTCATCATAAAACCTACATTATGTGAGAATGACCTTTCACACACTCATACCATATTCATACCATAGTCTAGTTTAGACTACAATTGAGGAAATTTTTCAAGAGACTCACTTTCACTAGATTATCATAAACCTTATTTATTCATTCATGTGTGTGTACATATGTGAGAAAGCCTTTCTCATAAACACCTTTATATAACACATATTCATACCTTGCTAATCATACACTTTGCATGCATAATAAGATGTAAGGGTGCATATAAGAGTTAACTTTTCAATAGACACCATAACACATCATATTCATACCTATACTTGTAGAGTGTGTGTGTGCATATTGGTCCTCATAGTGCCATAATAGCAACAACATTGATATTGAGTGCACTTCCCTTCAAGGGATCACAACACATTCACAATGTCCCCAAATCATGAGCAATTCACATATAAAGCCTTTAGGGATTCTAGAACACACATCCACACTTCATCATATAAGACAAGGACACATTCAACATTGAATAGGTACTCCTAACATGTATATGATCAAACATTCATATAGGGGTCATATAGGTAGGGGTCATTCCACAATAGTACTTAACATAATCAATCATGTAAACCACACCTTATCCATAACATTATCATTCATATTATACTCCTCATCATCAACACACTTTAAACATCATGCTAGCATTGAGGATTTCATACATAACCTTCAGAGCACAACTTCATAAACATATGCATCATAATCGTCAATTCACTTCACATCTATTGCCTTCAAGGCCATGATCATCAACATGCATAGATAGACATGAAGTAAACACCACCACCATAAGTGGACCAAACCACACAACATCAATTTTCATACTATAGACTAGAAGTTAGGTCAACTTACCAATTCTCCAAGTCATGATCACCATGGATCAATCCTCAACAATTCATAACGAATTGACATAGATAGCAATAGGAATCAACAATGTAATTCAATAACATATACATAATCTAAGTACAATTCTATAAACAAAGGGATCAACCCATAACTTTGCACATAAGGCCATAATTCTCAACTCATCAATATACCAACAATTGAACATGAATAAGTATAGATAATCATAGGAAACATCAATACAATCTAATCTAAACATAATTTCACCAATAGAGATAATATTCACAAAGACCCACATCATAGGCCAATATTTAAGAATTTGGGAATCATGGGTTCTTCAAGAATTCCTTTGAAAATTATCTTAAAAACATTAATTCCACATTAATTCATCAATAGAATGATTTAAAATTCGTTTGACAAGGGACCCATGTTTAGATTGAAAATTGGGAATTTTGGTCTTTGAATCACTTTTGAAAATCTTTGATGGAACTCCTTGAATGAGAGGTTGTTCAAGAATCAAAAGTTACCATACCTTAATTATTGAAGACCCATGAAATTGAAAAAGAAATCAGTTGAAAAGCCATCTTCTAGCTTGAGCTTCATCAAGGTCTTCAATGGAGTTTTTGAGAGAATCTATTTTGAGAGGGAAGGGTCAATTTGAAGAAGAATGGGGTCTAATTCTAGGTTTTGGGGGTTTTAACCAACTTAAAATACCCTAAAATAGGTAGAATAACCGTTTATAATAATTCCCCAAAGTACCCAAAGTACCCCTCACTTAGTTGGACCTTTTAAACAAGTCAAACTTGAGTTTTATTTTCGCAGATTTCGTCGGGAAACAAGTTCGCGACGTGGAGGTGTTCCCACAAGTTTCTGGAAATTAAATTTCGTGACAGTAGAGCGGAACATGTCCGCGACGTGGGCCAAACTTTTGGCCCTTGGTGGAGTTAGTCCGCGACGCGGACATTCTCCCTCCATGAGAAACTTCAAGCTGCCTTGGCAGCTTGTTTGGCCAAGGGTTGGGGTCCTTCTCGGGGACCCTTAGGGTGGTCCCGAGGAATCGTGCCCGAACGTTTTGACCCTAAAAATATTTATTAAGACACTAGGGTCACCTCCACTGATTTTAGACTCCAAACAACACATAAAAACATGAACAACATACTAGAATACACCAACACGTAAAAGACTAGTTTCCGAACATCTTGGTCGTCCCTTGACGTTTGACTTCCAAACTGTTTAAAACTGACTAAAAAGGCTATTATTCATTATTTTAACAAGTTATTAATGCATAAAACCCATGTGAGGCTCTACTTTATCCTACTTCATTTTGAGGGTCGTTACATAAACCACTTGCTAAAAAGTTGTTAGAGGTGCTATTGAAGGGTCTCAATATCAATGAAATTGATGAATCTTTAGAACCTCTCTTGATGGGAACTATGAATTTCAACATAAACTACTATCCACCATGCCCAAATCCAAGTATAACCATAGGGGATCGCCAACACTGCGACGTGTCGTGCATCACTTTGCTTTTCCAAGACGACACTGGAGGCCTATATGTCCGAGGGAGTAAAGGCGTTAATTGGATCCACGTAAATTCAATCAAAGGCGCCTTAACGGTTAAAATAGGTGATTTTTTGCAAATCATGGGCAATGATCGATACAAGAGTATCGAGCATTGTGTAGTAGTTGATTTGAGCAGGGCTCGAATATCCATACCGCTATTTATGAATGCTCGCCTTGATAGTGTCATTGTCCCATTTTCACATATGCTAAAAGATGGAGAAAAACAGTGTACAAACATAACTTGCATTCTAATTATTAGGATTATTTTTACCGTAAGTGGCCTTCTGGTAATGCATCCTTAGATTTTGCTAAAATTTGATATTTTAATCTACTAATTTCTTGTTTAGATGTTATTGTATTGTCAAATTTGTTATCATGTAACGACAAAAAGTCTTTCTTTACATAACCAGGGAGTTGGTACGATTGTGTCGTTATCTTGTTTTGTTCTAATAATTTAATAATCTTATTTTACACTTTATCCTACTTTTTGTTTATAAGAACTTCACCCCATTTATTTTTCTTTGTAATATTGTAAGTTTATTCTTCTAATCGTTGGTGTGTAACGCTGTGATAATTTTATACTTGAACTCTAAAATTTGAAAAATAGGCTTTCCTTAAAGAGGATACCGAATATAGAATAAGAAAAAAGATGGACTCATGATGGTTTGTAATTATCTTCACCATCAATTAAAGATCTCGAGTTTAGAAATGTATTTGCATTCAATTTTGAATAGGATACTGAATACAAAATATAAGGGGAAAAAATACTTACCTAAATGACGCTTATCATATTCTAAGATCGTGACCGATAGTAACTATCTCCATCATTAACAATAGATTTTGAGTTTAGAATAAATTTACTTTCACTCCTAGGACTAGTATCAAATATAGGGTGACAAAACCCCCCAATCATCAAAGATTGTCAAAGGTAGTCTCTCAATGACGAATATTGGTATCAAATATCGAGTTTTGATTATCAAATACTACGTAAATTCTATAAAACAATCACCCTAACAACAAAAACTCATTCATGACAATATGATTCGTCAAATCCATCCAAGTTTTTCCAAATCATTGCCCCATTTATTTACTATCTCAACTCATTAGAAAACTGTGTTGATATGTTGTAGATAGTGTATAGTTTCACATTTTTTTGAATTTTGAGTATTTGGCATAGTTGAAATTTAATAATATCACATTTGACACTATCTAACACGTTTGGAGAGAGGTAAATTAATGTGTCAATTTTCTAGCAAACACAGAACATAAATATGATGAAGATTTAGTAATTGATATGGAAATGCACTTGATATGAATTTTTTCTTCTTCTAATAGATTTTAGTACTACTTTTATGACTTTTTAAAGCTTTTTCCTATTTACTCACAAGTTAATAACTTGCTAAAAAGTTATTAGAGGTGCTATTGAATGGTCTCAATGTCAATGAAATTGATGAATCTTTAGAACCTCTCTTGATGAATACTATGAATATAAACATAAACTACTATCCACCATGCCCAAATCCAAGTATCCCCATAGGGGCTCGCCGACACTGCGACGTGTCCAGCATCACTCTATTCTTCCAAGACGACACATGAGGCCTATATGTCCGATGGACTAAATGTGATAATTGGATCCACGTAAATTCAATCAAAGACGCTTTAACGATTACCATATGTGACTTGTTGCAGATCATGATCAATGATCGATACAAGAGTATCGAGCATTGTGTAGCAGTTGATTCGAGTAGGCCTCGAATATCCATACTGCTATTTATGAATTCTAGCCTTGATAGTGTCATTGGTCCATTTTCACAAATGTTGAAAGATGGAGAAAAACTAGTGTACAAACATGTCTTGCATTCTGATTATTGGGATCATTTCTACCGTAAGAGGCCTTCTGGTAATGCATCCATAGATTTTGCTAAAATTTGATATTTTAATCTACAAATTTCTTGTTATGTGAATGTTATTGTGTTGTCAAATTTGTTATCGTGTAACGACAAAAAGTCTCTCTTTACATAACCAGTGAGTTGGTATGATCGTGTCGTTATCTTGGTTTGTTCTAATCATTTAATAATCTTATTTTTCACTTTGTCCTACTTTTTATTTATAATAACTTCACCCCATATTTTTTTCGTTGTAATATTGTAAGTTTATTCTTCTAATCATTGGTGTGTAACACTATGATAATTTTAAACTTGAACTCTAAAATTTAAAAAATGGGCTTTCTTTAAAGCGGATACCGAATATAGAATAAGAAAAAACATGTAATCATGATGGTTTGTAATTATCCCGCCATCAATTAAAGATCTCGAGTTTAGAAATGTATTTGCATTCCGTTTTAAATAGGATATTGAATACAAAAAATATGGGGGGAAAACACCTACCTAAATGACGCTTATCGTATTCTAAGATTGTGACCGGTAGTAACTATCTCCATCATTAACAATATATTTTGAGTTTAAAATGACTTTACTTTCACTCCTAAGGCTGGTATCAAATATAGGGTGGCAAAACCCTCGAATCATCAAAGATTGTTAAAGGTAGTCTCTTAATGATGAAAATTGGTATCAAATGTCGAGTTTTGATTATCAAATTCTACGTAAATTCTACAAAACATTCACCCTAACAACAAAAACTCATTCATGAAAATATGATTCTTCAAATCCATCCAAGTTTGTCCTGATCATTACCCCATTTATTTACTATCTCAACTCATTAGAAAACTATGTTGATATGTTGCAGAATGTAGTTTCCGACCGTTTAACTAGTATAAATAAGGGTATAATTTCACATTTCTTGAATTTTTAGCATTTGGCAAAGTTGAAATTTAATAATATTACATTTGACACTATCTAACATGTTTGGAGAGTGGTAAATTAATGTGTCGATTTTCTAGCAAACAAAGAACACAAATATGATGAAGATTTAGTAATTTATAGGGAAATGCACTCAAGCATATGTAATTTTTTCTTCTAATAGATTTAAGTAGTACTATGTTTATGACTTTTTAAAGCCTTTTCCTATTAACTCAAAAAAGTAAAAAAATAACACACATTTGATATATGTCCCCATCAAATTTTTACACCATTTTCTTTCAAATAGCTTCAAAGAAAAAAATTTCTCCTTATTTTAGAAACTTGCAAAAATCTTCCAAAATCACTTCATAACTCATTTTTAGATAAACTTTAGTTGTTTAGAAGGACTATATATACTTGTTCTCAATTTCGAGCTTGATCTAAACCCAATCTTGTTCATTTGCATTTTGTACGGATTTTGTACCAGTCATCGACCGCCAGTTACTGATATCGTAATCTAGTATCTATCAGTGTAGTCTATGTATGACAATAGCTGAATTTGTTGTTGCTGGTGGTGATTGTATGGGAGTATGGGAGGATACTCCCAAAAGTTGGTATTGTAAATTATTTAGTAAGACTATAGTGCCCATTGCGTTGCGTCACAATGATTCATATGATGATATGATTGCAAGCGTAATTGAGGCCGGTGAGCTAGCCTGCGAGCCAGACAACTTGGTGATAAGCTGTCAAATGAATGAGAGGGAAAAAATACATCCCACATTCATAAAAAATGATAGGCATGTGAGCTTGTACATGATGAATAATGTTGTTGATGGCTCTAGGCCTATATTGAGGACAAATGTCATTGCGAGGTCTCCGATTGAACCAACATATTCTTTTAACGACAACGACTCAGTTGAAAATGAGAACTTGGGTGATCAACCAAAGGAGAGCTTTTATGATCAATCAAATGAAAACTTGGGAGATGATTAAATGAATATGCATGATCATTCAGTGGATGTTGAAGATCAGCCATTAGATGCGGAAGATTTCAAACATTTTGAAGAAGTGCAGGGAGAGCCGAAATTGAGATCACAACTCAACCATTCTTTCTCTAATGGAACTAATTTTTAGATGTATCAAACATTCAGTACCAAGAGTGAGCTACAATTGTTATTAGCTGAAGCAGTGGTGAGAAAATCTTTTGATTTTGCTACAGTGAAGAGTTATACTAAATACTTAAAGGTGAAATGTGTATCTCGTATTTGTGTGTGGATGCTGCGGGCAAAGAAATATGAGTGTTCGGATAGATTTCGTATCTATAAGTATGTCACATCTTTTTTTTCGCACGGCGGATAGGGTTTTTCCAATTTAAGTGAAAGCATTAAATAGGGATTTTTTTTAGAGTCGCCACTTGGAATTGAGGCATGGTGTTCCAAATCACCTTTTTGTTTAATCCGTAATCAAAAGGAAATGACTCTTGATTTGGTCTGCGAACAAGAAATTCGAGTAAGGAATTCTGTTGACGGAGGGGAAGGTATTAGGAATCCCTCGAGTTCCGTGGTTCTAGCATGGTCGCTTTTATGAACTTATACTTATTTTAACTATCTGTTGGATATATTTTTATAGGCCATGATTTATTCATATTTTTTATTATTGAACTTTTATTAATCTCAAATCGGATGCATAACTGCATTCTCGATTTTTGACAACTTAAGAGCAAAACTACTTTCTTCTCTCGAGTGCATCACCTAATTTTCTCTGTCCACAATTTTTAGTTAAATTTAATGAAAGTTAATCATTAAAAATTATTTTATCAAGGTGCGTCACTGCATCCTTGAATTTCTTTTAATGTCTCAAAAAAAGATGTGTAACCACATTCTTAATTGAGACAAATAAATTTAAAAGGTGTATAAAAGTTTTTTTAACGTTAAAAATAAGTATTTTCCTTTATAAATCCAAAACAACTTATTCAAAGCAAATCATTATTATTAACTCTGAATAAATTTGTACAAGGTCCAACAACTTAAATTTAAATAGGAACAAAAAAAGTTATAACTTATGATATAAGCTCCTTTAGATTAAAATTTGGAAATGTTAACACCATTAGAAATTGTATAGAAATAGTAATTCAATTAATGATTCAACCTATCTTAAGCCAAAAATTATTATTTTAAATAAAAAAAATTCAATGTACTAACTCTAAATCCTTAATTAATTTCCCATATTCAATGAAAATCTAAATGAAGTTAACTAGAAACTTATTCAAAGCATCAAAATTGTACAACAATAAATAACAACAAATATATTTAATTCCAAATTTATTTCAATCAAATTATGAATGAAACAAAACTATATAAAAATATATAATAGATAAATTAAAGAGATAAGTTAGAGTTAAATACCGTAAAAATAAAATAAAATACCGTAAAATCTTGACTGAAGCTTGATTATAACACCCACAAATCTTTTATAAGTTATATGTGGTGCTATATGTATTGTACTTGTACGAAAGTAATGAGAAAGAAAAGAAAAGAAATGAGTGTATTGATGAATTTTTAAAAGGAAAATAAAATAAAATGTGAAGGTTTTTTCTTCTTTTTCCTGCAATTGGTGTGGTGTTTGTGTGCATATTGGTTGTGTGTTGGTTGTTCTCTTTTTTTTTTCTGTGTCTAGCGTGTGTGTTGTGTTTTTTCTGATTTTCTTTTTTTTGTCTTGCTGATCGTTGTTGTGCCGGTGTGTTGTGTGTTTGCGTGCGTGTATTATTTATATATATTTTTTCCTTTTATCTGTGTGTTTGGGAGTGAGGTGAGTGAATTGGATAGGTAATGGGGTGTAGTGTAGGTGTAGTGTGATGAGTGGAAAGTTTAGGTTGTTTTCTTTTTAAAAAATAAATAAATTGTTGTTAACAAATAAAACATAATAATAATAATAATAATACTTATTTTGGATTAATAAAATTTTAGAAAAGTCAAATAACTAACATAAAAATATAATTAAGAAACACTAACTTATTCATTAAATCTAAATTAAAAACATATATATTTGTAAATTTTCTTTTCTTTTCTTTTTAAAAAATAAAACTTAGCCTAAAACATGACTCCATTTTTTTATTGTTTTCAAACCTTTTACAATAAAGTTAATAAAATATGGTAAAAGTCAAAGTATTTAATTTAGGTTTTTTTATAAAATATTTAAGCTCTAAAAATGGTGTTAAACTTAAGTTCGGTAAAAAATTATGTGTCTACAGTTTGCCCCTCTTTGATTGGAAACACGAAGAGTTTTCAGACAAAGAAGTAGATAACGTGACAAATTTTGACCGGACTTGTATTTGAAGGAAAAAATTATGCGACCGTGTCTTGGTTTTGGACATCCTACATATCCCGGGTTATAAGGGAATTAGGTCACGTGTAGTTCAAGGAGATGAGGTGATGAGTTGGAAGTTAAGTGAGGTTCCATCAAGGCTCCAGGTCGCGACTCCTATCCTTACATAAAAAAATGAAAGCTAATAGTCAAAAGGAAAATAAAAGTTCAAGCTCTATCTATGCAACTTCTCTTTATTCTTCACTTGAGTCTTGAATTTGAGATATCACCTTGATTTTGGAGAGTATCTTGATCTTGAATTGGATTCGAGGCTTAACTTGCCACTTAGAGTGAGATTTTGACACTCTTCAAAATGACAATTTGAAAATGTTCATGAATGCCTGCTTGTTTTATTGATCAGTAGATGAATAGAAGCACGTGTCAGGAGGTCAGGTTGCTTCATATAATTAAGAAGATGATTCTAGCTATCATGGGGATTGATCATTCTGAAAAGAGTTGAAACTTTGTTCTTGAATTTCAAATCCATGTTTCCCTTGAAGAAACCTGAAAATCATCACAAACAAAATTTTTACCCCAGTTTTCATTGGAAATTTTGTGAGTATTAGCAAATGTGATTTTTTTTTTAAAAATATAAAAATAAACTCAGACTAGGAAGTGCTTATCCTAGGAGAAAAATAAAAATTAACGGTCTCAGACTAGGAAATGTTTATCCTAGGAGAAAGTAACCAAATCCCATTATGTAGGAGGGTCCTGCTAATCCCATTGTCCAAGAGGGTCCTACTAAGCAAAACCCCATTATGTAAGAGGGTCCTGTTAATCTAATTGTCCAGGAGAGTCCTGCTAATCCCATTATGTAGGAGGTCCTGCCAATCTAAATCCCATTATATAGGATAGTCCTGCTAAACTAGATCCTATTATGTATGAGGGTCCTGCTCAACTAAATCCCATTATACAAGAGGGTCCTGCTAAACTAAAACTCATTATGTAGCAGGGTCATGCTAAACTAAATCTCATTATGTAGAAGAGTCCTGCTAATCTAAATCCCATTATGTAGGAGGATCATGCTAATCCCATTGTCTAGGAGGGTCCTACTAGTCTAAATCCCATTATGTAGGAGGATCATGCTAATCCCATTATGAGGAGGGTCCTGCTAATCCCATTATGACGAGGGTCCTGCTAATTCCATTGTCCAGGAGGGTCCTGCTAATCCCATTGTCCAGGAGGGTCCTACTAATCCCATTATGAGGAGGGTCGTGCTAAACTAAATCCCATTATGTAAGAGGGTCCTGCTAATCCCATTATGAGGAGGGTCGTGCTAAACTAAATCCCATTATGTAGGAGGGTCCTGGTAATCCCATTATGAGGAGGGTACTGCTAATCCCATTATGTAGGAGGGTCTTGTTACTCCCATTATGAGGAGGGTCCTACTAAACTAATCCCATTATGTAAGCGGGTCTTGCTAAACTAAATCCCATTATATAGAAGGTCCTGCTAGTCCCATTATGAGGAGGGTCCTGCAAATTCCATTATGAGAAGGGTCATACTAATCCCATTATGAGGAGGGTCTTGCTAATTCCATTATGAGAAGGGTCCTACTAATCCCATTATGAGGAGGGTCCTACTAATCTAAATCCCATTATGTAGGAGGGTCCTGTAAATCTAAATCCCATTATGTTAGGAGGGTCCTTCTAATTCCATTGTCCAGAAGGGTCCTGCTAGTCCCATTATGAGGAGGGTACTGCTAATCCCATTGTTCATGAGGGTCCTGCTAGTCCCATTATGAGGAGGGTCCTGCTATACTATGTCCCGTTATTTAGGAGGGTCCAGCTAGTTCCATTATCTAGGAGGGTCCTGCTAATGTCCCATTATCCAGGAGGGCCCTTGCTATACTACGTCCCATTATTTAGGAGGGTCCTAGTAGTCCCAATATTCAGGAGGGTCATACTAATGTCCCATTATCCAGGAGGGCCCTTGCTATACTACGTCCCATTATTCAGGAAGGTCTTTCTAGTCCCATTATTTAAGAGGGTCCTGCTAGTGTCCCATTATCCAAGAGGGTCCTGCTATACTAATCTCATTACTTAGGAAGATCTCGCTCAACAGAATCATCAAATAGAATCACCACATTCATTATTTTTTGCCCTAGTTTATACCATGAAAATATCATTTAAGCTATTAGCATAAATGAGAAATACTTATACCAAAAGGAAAATGCAAGACATTGATGCAATTTGGGTGTTTGTTACCTAGAAAAGAAAGATGGTATCTCTAGGGTGTCTGCTCCCTAAGGTCAAAATGCAACTGGGGTGTTTGCTCCCTAGAAATGAGAAATGATAAAGTGTTTGTTCTCTAAGGTCAAAATGCAACTAGAGTGTTTATTCCATAGAAATAAAATATGATGCATCTAGAGTGTTTATTCCCTAAGGTCAAAATGCAAATACAGTGTTTGTTCCCTAATAATGAGAGTGATTTTTTTAACAAATAAAAATGTCCCCAGTTTTTAAATTGAGGAACTTTGAAACACTTTTTAATTTATTATTTTTTCATTTTTTAAAAAAATGATCTCATTTCATTCCTTCAAGGATATAAAATTTTATTCTGTGAGACCGAGCCCTATTGTAAGACTGCCTACGTATCTTGTATAGCAAGAATCAGGTCAAACGTAGTTCATATAAATAAAAAATATTATTTATTTTTTATGATTTTTTTTTGCAAAAGACCTTTTTTTTAAAAAATACTAGAGGAGAAAAGAAAGAAATTAATTCATGATTGAGATTGTTTTGACTTTAGTTGGTACCAAAAATTAGTTTTATGCATGCATATGAATCACCTTCAACTACTTTCAGACAAATTTGAGGTCAACTTTGAGTAATCCCTATAGTTTCAAATGGTATCTCAAACATACTTAAGTATTTACAAGATCCGTTCATCTTGACTAAGTTAAGGGATATAATTATTCATATTCTCATGTTTCAAGTGCCCTCGCAACAAATGAAGTCCTACTTCACGCAATAGAAGTTTTAGAGGTCACTCACACTCAGAAAAATGTTCAGTGCATGAGATTGAGATATCATATGCTTGGCCTTTATGTAAGTATCCACTAATGTGAGAACACACAAAATGAGATCAAATAGGACTTGTCATTGGCTAGTAATGCAGGCTTAGGAAAAGGTAGGGTCTACATTTGGGATAAAGTGACTATTTCCTCCTTAAAATTTGCATAATGATTTTAATGTTTTTTTTTATTTTTGCATTTGATCTTTGTTTTCTTGAAAGCTCCTCCTCATTTATTTTCCTCTTCCTTTTTTCTCATTTTCTCTCCTTTTCGTTGGAGATTTTTTTTTTCTTTCTAGCTTTTCTTTGTCATTTTTTTTGACTTTCACATATTTGATCTTTTCACTTTGTTACCCAACTTATATCTTTGGCACTGTGTAGATAATTGATTGTGCGCTCAAGGAGGTGTGACCAAGGAATAGTGCGTTTATGCACTCAAAATGATATATGCTAAAATGTGGTTATTCAAATAAAAGGTTTTATGCTCAAAATGAGAGTTCTAAGGATAACATGTCATTTGGTAAGCTTGAAAGGCACAACCAGATCGAAGAAAGCCTATAATCCTTTCCCAAATGAAATGTTGCTCAAAATTTCGTCTCACCCAACATTCAGGCCAAGTTGTAGATCAACAAAGTCATGCCATTGAACTTTATATGTAAAGATCACCACACAATGCACCTTAAACAATGAGGTCGATTTTTCTTAACTTTAGGCAAGATAATTTCTCAAGTATTACATAAAAATATTAAAAAGTACCAAAAGAAGTGTATAGGCAACAACAAAGTTGATTTGTCTTGCCAAATACTTTAACACTTTATTTTTTTTCTCTCATTCACACTTCTAAGTATGTTGGTACCAACCAAGCCAATAATAATTTTTTTTTAAGAAAAATAAATCCTTTTAAAGAAACAATTTTTTTATCTCATTTTTTTTAGATTTTAAAATAAGGAAGAGAACATTTTTATTCGAATTTTGAATAATGATTATAAAAAAATATTTGTTTTGCCTCAGTTTTTGTGATGAGGACTTTCTAGATGTTTCCTTGGTCAAACCGAACCTCAAAATAAGGTTGCCTAAGTATCTTGTCAAAGCAAGAATCGGGTCAAACATAGTTCAGAAAGATCACAAACATAACACTATTTTTAATAAGAAATACTTCTTTTTAATTTCTTTAATAAGAATCACCGAACCCGAGGAGCGTTGCCTACGTATATCATCGAGGTGAGAATCAGGTGTGCGTAGTTTGTGAAGCTTTAAACATAAATTAAGAATTTTTCTTTTTTGAAAAATGATACAAACTTTTTTTTTTTGGAGTTTGAAAGAGGACAAGACCCTTTTTGTTTTAAAAAAACTTATATATCTGAACTCGTGGAGGGATGCCTATGTATCTCAATCATGTGAGAATCATGTGTGCGTAGTTCGTCCAGATTGGACAATAAGAAAAAAAAACTTTAAGATATTATAACTTATTTTTTGACAAATGCAATGTTCAAAGTATTATGAAAGTACAATATTTTGAATTTTCTTTTAATAAACTTTACAAAAAAAATCTAAATAAAAAAAATTATTATTATTTTCATTAAGTAATGCAAAAGTTGTTATTTTATTTTAAAGAAATGTATAATAACTTCTAAAGGAAGAAATATTTTCGTGTTTTCTCCTTTTTTTTTTAATAAGATCAAAAGATAGCTTATTATTTCATTGACTAAAATGAGTCAATTTGTCACGCCTCGAGCGTACACCCTGGGCGGGACTGGCACTCGATCATTGCTGGCCCCAAACTAACCCTCGGCCTGACTTACTTACTCAGCGGAAGACTTAAATACAAGAAATAGTCTCAAATATGGAACTAATGAAATAACTTACAATGTCTTAAAGAAACATTCAAACTAGCCAAGATGGCAATACAAGTCACATAGAAAAACATCTGAAATACAAGACTAAAGAACTCATAACTAACTGTCTCTAAATACTAAGAGAGATGTCGGGACAAGACCCCCGATCATCCTAAAAACTAAAATACTAGAAAACAATGTAAAATGAGTCCTCCGAAAAGCAATGAGGCTCACCAACTGACTCTGAGTGCTCAACTGGATCAACGGGGCACTGGATGTTGATCCTGGTTACCTATATCTGCATCATTAAAAGATACAGGCTAAATGGCATCAGTACATTGAATGTACGAGTATACGAGGGGAAAACTAAACATGACATAAACTTGAAATGAATATATGAAAGGAACACTTACCTTGACTTTACTCAACTCATGAATAAATCAACTTAAATGCAAGGTAAAAACAACAATAATAGTGCAGTTTAAACAAAGCAATTAAAAACAGTAGGTGAAAACCCAATGTATTAAAGAAAATACAATAACAACTCAATTTCGTATAAAGTAATATAATGCTGTGGGAGTGTCTCTAACCGATAACAACCACTATGAGCCTAAGTGATGATACAACGTCTTGCCCATGCTACCAGAACTATCCTATACTTTGCCGTCATATGAACGCCTTAACTAAGTGAATCCACTAGTTTTTGCTAAAAAGCACTAAAGAATCATCTAAAACGTATGATACTTTCTACCCATGATGGCTATATGGTTATGGAGACTTGAGTTATTATGAACTCGCATCCCTATATCAGTGCTCAGTACTACTCCCAAAATATACTCAACTCATATGTTTTAAAAACAAATTTCTTTCTGTGATTTGAGATAATTACTCAAAAACTAGCTCAAAGGCTCTCTTGGAAATCAGTGTTTCCTTTCTTGTTCAAATGTGAAAACATTTTAACTCTTGGGAATACTTAGTTCCCGTATAATCTTTGGAGAATTGAACTTTACTCTTACTCTTTACTCAACTCAAAGCTTAAGTCTCAAAACAAAGTTAAAACGTTTGCAAAAGACTTCTGAAATGACTCTAAGAATTCTCTAGACTTGGCTCTTAACTTTCCTTGAATTTGAATTTATGGATTCAAGGATTGTGATTTGTGATAGGAAGGATCTCATGATGTTTAGAAGTATTTTTAGATATTTAAACATGAGAAATGATCAAGAAATCACTATCTGGA
This sequence comes from Solanum verrucosum, assembly GCF_900185275.1. Classification (NCBI taxonomy): domain Eukaryota; kingdom Viridiplantae; phylum Streptophyta; class Magnoliopsida; order Solanales; family Solanaceae; genus Solanum; species Solanum verrucosum. The sequence continues at coordinate 845,490 of NW_026020341.1, read as the reverse complement.
AACTACTCCATGACACATAGTTACAATTAAATATTTGGTCACAAAATAAATTTTGAGGCAGAACGGTCCGTGACTGCTCCGCGACACGAGGAAGAATTTTCCCATCCTGAGGAACAGGTCCGCGAAAGCGGACCTGGTACCCATATTCACCTGACTTTTCCTTCTTCGTTTTCCTATCCCAATTCGCCTAAACTCTTTTCTTTTTCACAAATTCTCTTTAAATTCGTATACCCAGTAGATGTACGTAAAAACCTACTCCAAACAATTCTATAATTCGACGCAATAATCTCAAAAACTTATCAATCTCAGCCCAATTCAAGAACGAAAACAAATTCAAAAACACATATCAAGAACATCAAACTTTCAACCTCTTTAGAACGAATTCATGCTGAAATAACGATGTTTGGTACGTGGGTGAACGAACCCAACATTATGAAAGTCTCACATACCTCGTTGGATTGAATCCTTGGTGAAATCCACTACCAAACTCGCAAGAACTTGACGAATCTTGAACTTTTCTTCTCCTTTCCTCCTCTTTTCTCTTCTCTCAAAGACCTAGTGCAATTCTCAATAGCGAAACTGAATTAACTCAGTTAGACCCCAAATAATTTACTCAAAATGGATTTAATTAATTTGGTAATGAAAAGACCAAAACGCACTTCCAAAATCCAATTTTCACTTTCCATATCTTGACAACCCAATTTCGAATGGAAATATCTCACTCATACAAACTCGGAATCAAGCAAACTCGGCGGCGTTAGAAAGATAATTCCAAGATCATTCTATGGTATGTTGTAGCACACCTAACTCATATTGAGTTAGGAGTTATGGTCGTTCGAAGTTGACCAAAAACTCAAACTTAACATAACTTAACCAATTTTCCAGATTTTTCATTCTTTCCAAGAATGACTCTTTCTAATTCTACCACTTTCTAGTTCTTTCAAATAGCTAGATGTTACAATATCTCCCCCTTGTGAACATTCATACTCGAATGAGATTACTCTTAGTCGGCTAAGGGTGTAACATCTAACATTCAGCTCAAACACCCAACAAGCAAATCTAACACAGTAAGCATATCAATTTAAATAGTCCTAAGAAGAGAACTAGTACCTTGATCTGGAACTTCTCCGGGCTCAAAGAGATGTGGATATCTCTTGTTCATATCTTCCTCATCTTCCCAAGTAGCTTCCTCTACAAACTGGTTTCTCTAAAGAACCTTGGCTAATGCTTCTTCCTTGGTCCTCAACTTGCAAACTTGGCGATCTAGAATCTGAATATGAATCTCCTCATAAGATAAGCTATACTTGATACCAATATATTCAATTGGTATGATAAGTGAATGATCTCTCATACACTTCTTCAACATGGATATATGAAATACCGGATGAACTTCTGCTAACTCTTGTGGTAGCTCTAACTCATAAGCTTCATTGCCAATCCTCTTGGATATTCTGTAAGGACCAATATACCGAGGACTAAGCATCCCCTTCTTACCCCTTAATGGGTGAAACTTTCAAGTATACCCAATCATCTATTTCAAACTCTAACTCCCTTCTCCTAACGTCAATGTAGGATATCTGATGACTATGCGCTATTTTCAACCTCTCTTGAATAACTTTCACCTTCTCCATAGCTTGATGAACTAAGTCTGGTCCTATCAACCTAGCTTCACAAACTTCAAACCGTCCAATAGGAGATTTGCATCTTCATACAGAGACATCTAAATGCTAGAGTTGTAACTATTATTGTAAGCGAACTCAATGAGAGGTAGGTGATCATCCCAATTACCTTTGAAATCAATCACATAATCCCTCAACATATCTTCTAGAGTCTGAATAGTGCGCTCTTCTTGACCATCTTTCTGAGGTTGAAAAGTAGTACTCAAGTTCACCTTTGAACCTCGGCTTTTTTGGAATGACTTCCAAAATTGTGCAGTAAATTGTGCACCTCTGTCTGAAATGATAGAGACCAGAACTCCATGAAGTCTAACTACTTCTTGAAGATACAACTTGGCATAGTCCTCTGCTGTATGGGTAGTCTTTACCGGCAAAAAGTGGGCTAATTTTGTCATTCTATCAACAATCACCCAAATAAAATCATGTCACGTGCGAGATTGTTGCAACCCAGTAATGAAGTTCATATTGATCATCTCCCACTTCCATTTTGGAATCTCTATTTTCTGAGCCATACCACTGAGACTTTGGTGCTCTACTCTAACTTGTTGACAATTCAGACACTTAGCAACAAACTCTGCAATGCCCTTCTTCATACTACTCCACCAATAAACATCTCTCAAATCATGATACATCTTTGTGGAACCTAGATGGATAGAATATCTGGAGCTATGAGCTTCCTCCATGATCCTCTCTTGGAGTTTATCCACTCTTGGTACACACAATCTACCTTGATACCTCAATACTCCATCCCCCCTTGTTTAAAAGCCAATACTTTTTGCTTATGAACATTTGCCTTTAATTCAAGAAAAATAGAGTCTTGGGGCAGTAGTCAACCTCTTTTTCAATTCCTGAAAGCTTTTCTCACAAGCTTCAGACCATTGAAACTTCACTTTTTTCTGAGCCAACTTAGTCAAAGGAGATGAAATAGATGAGAACCCCTCGACGAACCTCCTATAATATCCAACCAACTCCAAGAAACTCCTAATATCAGTTGTAGATGTGGGTCTAGGCCAATTTCACATTGCCTCTATTTTCTGAGTATCAACTCTAATCCCATCACCGGAAACAATGTGGCCTAAGAATGCTACAGACTCAAGCCAAAACTCACATTTCGAGAACTTAGCATACAACTACTTATCCTTTAGAGTTTGGAGAACTATTCTGAGATGGCTAGCATGATCTTCCTCATTGCTCGAATAGATTAGTATGTCATCAATGAACACGATTACAAACATATCTAAATAAGGCTTGAATACTCTATTCATAAGGTCCATGAATGTTGTAGGTGCATTGGTTAAACTGAACGACATGCATGACAAGAAACTCATAATGACCATAACGGGTCCTGAAAACTGTCTTTGGAATATCATATTCCCTTACTCTTAACTGATGGTAGCCAAATCTGATATCTATCTTAGAGAAACAAGTAGCACTCGGAAGTTGATCGAAGAGATCATCAATTCTCGGAAGAGGATACTTATTCTTGATGGTAACCTTGTTCAACTGGTGGTAATCTATACACATCCTAAGGGAACCATCTTTCTTCCTCACAAATAAGATCGGAGCTCCCCAAGGTGAGACACTTGGTCGAATAAAACCCTTATCAAGGAGATCTTTCAACTGTTCTTTTAGCTCTTTCAACTCTGTTGGTGCCATCCTATATGGCAGAATAGAGATAGAACGAGTATCAGAAAGAATATCTATACCGAAGTCTGTCTCTTTCTCAGGAGGGACTCTGGGTAGATCATTCGGAAAGACTTCTGGAAACTCTTTTACTAGTGGAACTGATTGAATATGAGATGTCTCAACACTAGAGTCATTAAATCGAACTAAGTGATAGACACAACCCTTGAAAACTAAATTTCTCGCCTTAAGGTATGAAATGAAATGACCATTAGGCACTGTTGAACTGCTACTTCATTCTATAACTGGCTTATTAGGAATTTGGAACCTAACAACTTGAGTTCAACAATCAATGGAGGCATAACATGCGTGAAGCCAATCCATACCTAGAATGACACCAAAATATACCATGTCTAACTCAACTAAATCAGCCATGGTGCTCTTGTTGTTGATAGAAATAACACAATCACGATATACTCACTCCGCAAGAATAGATTCCCCAACATGTGTAGAAACACAAAAGGGCTCACAAAGCTTCCCAGGGAGGACATCAAAATTCATTGCAACATAAGGAGTGACAAAAGATTAACTTGATCCTGGGTCTAGCAAAGCATAAACATCAAGAGTAAATACTTTGAACATACCAGTGACAACATCTGGAGAATTCTCTTGCTCTTGACAACTTGCGATCGCATAAATGCAGTGTGCTCCTTCGCCAGTACTGGAAGTAGCTCATCTAGGTGCAGCCTTGTCTGGTGGAGCAACGGACGAAGATTGGCCCCTATTGCCGTGATTCCTATTACCCTGCCAGTTCTTGGGGCACTCTTTCATGAAGTGACCCTATTGTACACACTTGAAACAACCTGTGGAGCCATCGCAACACTTACCTGGGTAGGTCCTACCACACTTAGCACATGCAGGAGCCCAGTTACCTCCTTGTCCCTCACTACCCTGAGACTGTGCAGGTCTAGCTCAGAAGTTCTGTGAATTCTAACTACTATACTCACCTTTGTTTCTGGGTGCAGGTGCACTAGCAGATGATGGAGAAGGTCCATTTTGCTTCTGATGGAAAGAAGAACAGTTCACATTATTCCTTTGCTGCCTGGATTAATTCCCTGTCTTAGCTTTCTTGTTTCTAAACTCCCCACTATCCCTTAGTTTCTCCTCCTCGACGTGCTGCACATAAACCATCAACCTTGCTATATCCATGTCCCCTATTAGCATAGCTGCCTTGCCCTCTTTTCTTGACAAACGGGACAACCCAACAACAAATAGACTCATCCTGCTCCTCATAACCGCAACCATCTCCGGAGCATATTGGGAAAGTTGGGTTAATGTCACGACCGAGAGCACCCCCTAGTCGTAACCGGCGTACTCGACCTCTCAGAGGTCTAATACAAGCCTCTTAGCATTCATTCATCGCATAAAACTAAAACCATAATGAATTAAAACCTTTCTTTACGAAGAAGACTTTCATTAAAATAGTAAGCGGAAGACTTCTAGACTTTATACACTTATGTCTCAAACCATCTAATACTTTGAATACAACATTGAGATTAAGCCCATACAAAACTTAAGCAAATACTAGAAAGACATAAAAAAAAGGACATGTAGGGTATTGTCCTCGAATCTATGAGGACTCACCAAGTCTTCATCGTCAACACTTAGAAACCTATCAAGTAGCCATGACATGTCACCATCTCCAAATCACTACACTATAGTCAAAAAGGGAAAGAAAGGGGTTAGCACAATTAAGTACTAAGTATGGAGACCATGCAAGAAAACATGCACAACGGACATTTACAAGGAATGTATGCTTTCATATCATTTTGATAAAACCTTCACTTCACAAGTATAAGAGACATAAAACAAGTCAACATTCACATATAAGACCATATCCAACCATACACATACTCAACATATATCCATATACAACCCATGCTTAACTTTAAAAGAACACATGCCATTTCATTACCATAGGACCTCTACCTAATATAACCTTAAGACACACTTGAGTGAGACAAGAAGTGGCCGCCCATACAGCCTCTTCAAGCACACTTAAGTGTTCCTCAAGATTACCTTAGATAAGGGCATCTCCTTTACAACATAACATCAATAGACCAACTTTCTTTAAGGAACCATTTAGGAGACATTCAAGCACATAAGGGGACTTTCACTTAATAGTCGTTAGACTTAGGGAACTCACTTTAGTATCTTCAAAGCCTACTCGTGCAATGTGTAGATAACATCCCATACTACTACCTACACGTTGTAGAACCTATCCAATAACTAGAGTGCACATCCCACATGATGGGAATAGGCATAACCGACATAGACCATACTAGCTAGGCATGGAATCCGGAGTCTATCCTACTCCGTGGAGGTTGTTCTACTTGCCAAGGGTAGAACTAGTAAGCAACCCAGTAGGCACATGGTTTACGGGATGTCCAAGGAAGTTCATTGTGCCTAATCTCATACTCAACTAGGCCACCTTCCTAACCACATCCACTCGGTGCTAGCCTTGTTTCCCATAGAGTATTCAATCACATATGTACTAGAAAGGGTTCCTTTTCTAGTTCAACCAACTCATAGTACCTCTTCCCAAGAAAGGCCCCATTTCTTAGTCATGGCCAATCGAGGTTCATAAGGATAGCTCATTTGACTTTCTTAGATAAGGATTCTCATGCCGTTCCGGCTCCATCCATCTCTAAGTCTATCATTTCACTCAAGAAGGGAACATCGCCCTAAGGCCATCCTTCAAGGTTATACATTCACATTTAGGAGCCTAGACTTACTCATGAAAAGGTACCATGCTAGGTCTAGCCTAATCAAGACATAGTCTAAGAGTCCCCTTTTACCATTCATGGGAAGGGCACCATTTCTTAGTTCTAGCCCACTTCACACATTCATACATTCAACATTTAAGTAACAAGGAGAGGCACTTTAGTCTACCAACCAAGTCACAACATTATCATCCAAGGATACTTCATAATCCAACATCATCCCATATATACATCATGAGAAAAATCATACTTTAAATCACAATGCTATCCACTTTACATAGGATCATCACAAGATCACATAAACTCATTCACATCATACCTTCACACATATAGCTTCACATAAAACTTTACATATAGCTTCATATAGGACTTTACATATAGCCTCATATATATATATAATAATATAACAATACAATAACACTCATATAATGCCCTTCATGGCCTCAATTCACAATAATACAATATTCCAACGTTATGCAACAATTCCCCAATGCCTTCATGGCTACAATTCACAATAATACCACACAAGAACAAGATATAACACTTCCACCAAAGGTGGATTCAACCTACCAACAACAATCAATTCAATAAAGAGAGCTCAAGCTTTCTTACCATAATTCAAAGCCATAGCCAAAATCACCAAAATCCAAGCAATCACCAATACTTCACCCATAAGGCTTACCACCCTTAATTCACCCATTATCAACAATTAATCATGAATAAACATTAAACAACACAAGAGATATCAATACAATTCACTTTACACATAATTCCATCAACTTTGAATTTATAGAAATAGACCCACTTCATAAACACATTTTAGGGTTTTGTAGAATACAAGGATTCATGGAGTTTTTCATCTTAAAACATCAAATAAACATCAATAATATCATAACTTATCATTTTAAATCGTTTCATGCAAGAACCCTTGAGTTTGAGTAGAAATTAGGTTTTTTCACAAACTTGGAAAAGTTGGAAACCATTTGAAATTGGCTCTAAGGTGATAGCTTGCCCTAGATAAAGATCTCCCATACCTTTACTAAGATTCCCCAAGAAATTTAATGAAGAAAACGTCTTGCATCCACAACCCTAGCTCCCACTTCTTCTTCTTCTTCCTTGAGTTAGAGAGAGATATAGAGAGAGAAAGAACTTGGGATTTGATTTGGGAAAATAATGAGTTAAAGGAATGTTTTAAGACCCAAAACCATTTAAAATCAACCCCACATAATAAACAATTAAAATGAAATTACATAAAAACCCCTCATAAAACCTCATTATAAAGTCAACACAAAGTCATAGGCTCTTGCTTAACCTATCATTTTTCCGAGTCGTTACAGTTAACTTAAACCCATACTCATGAACACATAGTGAATCTTGCTTAAGGGTAAGGAATTCCCGTACCTTGGCTTCTCTCAGTTCCCGGGGAAAGAAATGGCCCAAGAAAGTACTCTCGAACACAGCCCAACTCAAAATCGGTGCATCCTCAGCCCTACTCTTCTTCCACTGATCAAACCAAGTCGTAGCAACATTCTTCAGTTGATATGTAGCTAGCTCCACTCGCTCAGCAGCTATAACATGCATAACTTCAAATATCTTCTGCAGTTCCTCAATAAGATTCTCTGGATCCTCAGTAGTGCTTGAACCAGTGAAACTTGGAGGATTCATCCTCAAGAACTCACGGATCCTTGAAGTATCATTCCCTTCCTGTCGATTCTCTCTCTGCCTAACTTTTTTGGTCACAGCTTGACTCAACATTCTTATCACTTCCCTGAACTCAGCATTGGTAACTTCTCCTTGGGGTTGCACTTCAGGTGCATTGGGTACCCCTTGTTCCTCGACATTACGCCTAGCAGGACAACCTTTGATATATGTTCGTAGAGGTAAGATAAACTGAAAGACACACGCAAGCACAAGTTAGAAAGAAATTTCATAGAGATTAACTCTATCACACGAAATGAATATAAAAGAAGTGAAGGAAATCACTAAATGTTGCAGCTTCCTAATTATAGATATGGCGCGCTTCACACCAATAACTAGGAATCTACAAACAGGACTTCATCGACTCCCTAGGACTCCTGAACTCTGGGTTTTGATACCTAGTAAGTCACGCCTCGAGCCTACACCCTGGGCGGGACTGGAACTCGAGAACCTCTGCTGGCCCCAAGCGAACCCATGGCCTGGCTTACTTACTCAGCAGAAGACTTAAATACAAGAAATAATCTCAAATAAAGAACTAGTAAAATAACTTAGAATATCTTAAAGAAACATTCAAACTATCTAAGATGGAAACATAAGTCTCATAGCAAAACATCTGAAATAGAAGACTAAAGAACTCATAACTAACTGTCTATGAAGCCTCTAAATACTAAGAGGGATGTCGGGACAAGACCCCCGATCATCACAACAACTGAAATACTAGAAAACAATGTAAAAGTAGTCCTCCTGAAAGCAAAAGGGCTCACCAACTGACTCTGAGTGCTCAACTGGATCAATGGGCGCTGGATGCTAATCCTGGTTACCTATATCAGCATCATTAAAAGATGCAGGCCAAATGACATTAGTACATTGAATTTACGAGTATGCGAGGGGAAAACTAAACATGACATAAGCTTGAAATGAAAATGAAAGGAACACTGAACTTGGATTTACTCAACTCATGAATAACTCAACTCAAATGCAAGGTAAAAACAACAATAATTGTGCAGTTTATACAAAATATTTAAAATAGTAGGTGACATCTCAATGTATTAAAGAAAATACAATAACAACTCAATTTTATATAAAGTAATATAATACTGTGGGAGTTTCTCTAACCAACAACCAACATTATGAGCCTAGGTGATGATACAATGTCTTGCCTACGCTGCCAGAACTGTACTATACTTTGCCATCATATGAACTCCTTAACTAAGTGGATCCACCAGTCTATGGAGACTTGAGTTATTATGAACTCGCGTCCCCATATCGGTGCTCAATACCACTCCCAAAAAATACTCAGCACATATGTTTGAAAAACAAAACTCTTTCTGTTATTTGAGATAATTACTAAAAAACTAGCTCAAAGGCTCTCTTGAAAATTGGTGTTTCCTTTCTTGTTCAAATGTGAAAACAGTTAACTCTTGGAAATACTTAGTTCCCGTATAATCTCTGGAGAAATGATCTTTACTCTTACTCTTTACTCAACTCAAAGCTTAAGTCTTAAAACAAAGTTAAAATATCTGCAAAAGACTTCTGAAATGACTCTAAGAATTCTTTAGACTTGGCTCTTAACTTTCCTTGAATTTGAATTTATGAATTCAAGGATTGTGATTTGTGATAGGAAGGATCTCATGATATTTAGGAGTGCTTTTAGATAGTTACACATGAGAAACGATCAAGAAATCACTGTCTGGAAACTAGTCGCGACGCAGAGATGCATTTAAATATTTGGTCGTGAAATAAATTTGAGGCAGAACGGTCCGTGACCGCTCTGCGACGCGAGGAAGAATTTTCCCATCCTGAGGAACTGGTCCGCGACGCGGACTAGATTCTCCCGACTTTTCCTTCTTCATTTTCCAGCACTAATTCACCTAACCTTGGTTCTTTTTCCCAAATTCTCTTTAGATTCAAATACCCAGTAGATGTACCTAATAACCTACTCAAAACAACACTATAATTCGACACAACAATCTCAAAAACTCATCAATCTCAGCTCAATTCAAGAACGAAAACAAATTCAAGAACACATATTAAGAACATCAAACTTTCAACCTCTTTAGGACAAATTCACGATGAAATAATCATGTTTGGCACGTGGGTGAACGAACCCAACTTTATAAAAGTCTCACATACCTCGTAGGATTGAATCCTTGGCGAAATCCACAACCAAACTCGCAAGAACTTGACGAATCTTGAACTTTTCTTCTCCTTTCCTCCTCTTTTCTCTTCTCTCAAAGACCTAGTGCAATTCTCAATAGCGAAACTGAATTAACTCAGTTAGACCCCAAATAATTTACTCAAAATGGATTTAATTAATTTGGTAATGAAAAGACCAAAACGCACTTCCAAAATCCAATTTTCACTTTCCATATCTTGACAACCCAATTTCGAATGGAAATATCTCACTCATACAAACTCCGGAATCAAGCAAACTCGGTGGCGTTAGAAAGATAATTCCAAGATCATTCTATGGTATGTTGTAGCACACCTAACTCATATTGAGTTAGGAGTTATGGTCGTTCGAAGTTGACCAAAAAACTCAAACTTAACATAACTTAACCAATTTTCCAGATTTTTCATTCTTTCCAAGAATGACTCTTTCTAATTCTATCACTTTCTAGTTCTTTCAAATAGCTAGATGTTACAATATCTCCCCCTTGTGAACATTCATACTCGAATGAGATTACTCTTAGTCGGCTAAGGGTGTAACATCTAACATTCAGCTCAAACACCCAACAAGCAAATCTAACACAGTAAGCATATCAATTTAAATAGTCCTAAGAAGAGAACTAGTACCTTGATCTGGAACTTCTCCGGGCTCAAAGAGATGTGGATATCTCTTTTTCATATTTTCCTCATCTTCCCAAGTAGCTTCCTCTACAAACTGGTTTCTCCAAAGAACTTCGACTGATGCTACTTCCGTGGTCCTCAACCTGCAAACTTGGCGATCTAGAATCTGAATAGGAACTCCTCATCAGATGAGATATACTTGATACCAATATATTCAATTGGTATGATAAGTGAATGATCTCCCATACATTTCTTCAACATGGATATATGAAATACCGGATGAACTGTTGCTAACTCTTGTGGTAGCTCTAACTCATAAGCTACATTGCCAATCCTGTTGGATATTCTGTAAGGATCAATATACCAGGGACTATGCTTCCCCTTCTTACCAAATCTCATGACACCCTTCATGGGTGAAACTTTCAAGTATACCCAATCATCTACTTCAAACTCTAACTCCCTTCTCCTAACATCATTGTAGGATTTTTAACGACTCTGCGCTGTTTTCAACCTCTCTTGAATAACTTTCACCTTCTCTATAGCTTGATGAACTATGTCTGGTTCTATCAACCCAACTTCACCAATTTCAAACCATCCAATAAGAGATCTGCATCTTCTCCCATAAAGAGTTTCATACAGAGCCATCTAGATGCTAGAGTGGTAACTATTGTTGTAAGCAAACTCAATGAGAGGTAGGTGATCACCCAATTTTCTTTGAAATCAATCACATAAGCCCTCAACATATCTTCTAGAGTTTGAATAGTGTGTGACCATCTGTCTGAGGATGAAAAGCAGTACTTAAGTTCACCTTTGAACCAAAGCCTTTCTGGAATGACTTCCAAAACTATGTAGTAAATTGCGCACCTATGTCTGAAATAATGGAGATAAGAACTTCATGAAGTCTAACTATTTCTTGAAGATACAACTTGGCATAGTCCTTTGCTGTATGGGTAGTCTTTACCGACAAAAGTGGGCTGATTTTGTCATTCTATCAACAATCACTCAAATAGAATCATGTTTCCTGCGAGACCGTGGCAACCCAGTAATGAAGTCCATATTGATCATCTCCCACTTCCATTCTGGAATCTCTATATTCTGAGCCATACCACCGGGACTTTGGTGCTCTACTTTAACTTGTTGATACATTCAAACACTTAGCAACAAACTCTTCAATGCCCTTCTTCATACTACTCCACCAATAAACTTCTCTCAAATCACGATACATCTTTGCGGAACCCGGATGGATAAAATATCTGGAGCTATGATCTTCCTCCATGATCATCTCTTGGAGTTCATCCACCCTTGGTACACATAATCTACCTTGATACCTCAATACACCATCTTTCCCTTGGTTCAAAACTCAATACTTTTTGCTTATGAACATTTGCCTTTAATTCAAGAAAAAATAGGGTCTTGGTCTTGCTTCTCTTTCACTTTTGACCCTAACGATGATTCATCCTCCATTCATCACTACTATTCCTCCTTCTGTGGAATCCATTAGTCGAACTCCTAATCGTGCAAATCTATGCAAATTCTTGCTAGTTCTTTCTTACTTTTCTCAAAATGGGAGGTACTAGCCATAGACAACCTGCTCATGGCATTAACAACAACATTAGCTTTACCTGGGTGATATAGAATATTCATGTTAATCCTTGAGTAACTCTAACCAGCTCCTCTGTCTAAGATTAAGCTCTTTCTGACTAAACACATTCTGAAGACTCTTGTGATCGGTGAACACATCCACATGAACACCATAAAGATAATGACGCCATATTTTAAAGTAAATACTACGTCAACCAATTCTAGATCATAGGTTGGGTAATTCTTCTCATGAACTTTCAACTATCTGGAGGGATAAGCTATAAATTTGTCATTCTGCATCAACACACAACCCAATCCAACTCTAGACGCATCAAAATACATAATAAAGCCTTGGGTACCTTCTGGTAAAGTCAATATTGGGGCAGTAGTCAACCTCTTTTTCAATTCGTGAAATCTTTTCTCAAAAGCTTCAGGCCATTGAAATTTCCCTATTTTCTGAGTCAACTTGGTCAAAGGTGAGACACTTGGTCGGATAAAACCCTTATCAAGGAGATCTTTCAACTATTATTTTAGCTCTTTCAACTATGCTGATGCCATCCTATATGGCAGAATATGAGATAGAACGAGTATCAAGAAATAATCAATACCCAAGTTTGTCTCTCTCTTAGGAGGGACTCTGGGTAGATCATCAAGAAAGACTTCTGGAAACTCTTTTACTACTGGAACTGACTGAATATGAGGTGTCTCAACACAAGAGTCATTAACTCAGACTAAGTGATAGACACAACCCTTGAAAACTAACTTTCTCTCCTTAAGGTATGAAATGAAATGACCCTTAGGCATTGCTGAACTGCTACTTCACTCTATAACTGGCTCATTAGGAAGTTGGAACCTAACAACTCAAGTTCTACAATCAATGGAGGCATAACATGCATAAAGCCAATCCATACCTAGAATGGCATCAAAATCTACCAGTCTAACTCAACTAAATTAGCTATGGCGCTCTTGTGATAGATGGAAATATAATCACAATATACTCGCTCATCTAGAATAGATTCCTCAACAGGTGTAAAAACACAAAAGGGCTCACAAAGTTTCTCAGGGAGGACATTAAAATTTGTTGCAACATAATGAGTCACAAAATATAAACTTGCTCCTGGGTCTAGCAAAGCATTAACATCACGAGTAAAGACTTTGATCATACCAGTAACAACATTTGGAGAATTCTCTTGCTCTTGACGACTTGTGATCGTATAAAAGAAGTTTGCTCCTCCACTAGTACCGGAAGTAGCTCCTCTAGGTGCAGCCCTGTCTGGTGGAGCAACTGATGAAGATTGGGCCCTATTGCCCTAATTCCCATTACCTTTCTGATTCTTAGGGCACTCTTTCATGAAGTGACCCTCTTGTCCACACTTGAACAACCTATGGAGCCATCGCGACAATTACCTGGGTGGGTCCTACCACACTTAGCACATGCATGAGCCTAGTTACCTCCTTGTGCCACACTATCTTGAGACTGTGCAGGTCTAGCTCTAAAGTTCTGTGAATTCTGACTACTGTACTCACATTTGTTTTTGGTCGTAGGTGCACTAGCAGATGATGAAGCAAGTCCCTTTTGCTTCTGATGGAAAGAATAATGGTTCACATTATACTTTGATGCTGGACTCATTCCCTGTTTACCTTTCTTATTCTAAACTACCCTATCCCTCAGGTTTCTCCTCCTAACTGCTGCACATAAACCATCAACCTTGGCTATATCCATGACCCCTATTGCATAGGCCTTGCCCTTTTTGCTTGACAGACGGGACAACCCAGCAACAAATAGACCATC